>NC_081568.1:107310738-107490696 GCF_022355385.1 Mustela nigripes | reverse complement strand
AAAAAAAAAAAAAAAAAAAAAAAAAAAAAAAAAAAAACAGAAAGAAAGAAAGAAAGAAATTTATATGGACTCCAATGCATAGTGACAAGCACAGTTAAAACTCCTTAATAACCCCATTTATATGAAGTATGAAACATAAATGAGCAGATAATATTTAACCGATGAGAGACTCCTATCTTCTTTTAATTGAAATGACAGGTACCTGAGAAAATCATTAAATCTTTTGAGTAGCTTTACCGAGTTATATTTAAATTCTAAGGGCCGTCTGCTAAGCAGCATTAGCATCTACTCAGGGCAGTTATATAGATAAACTGCTGGACAGAAAAATTGTAAAATTTAGCAGCTTGATTTTATGTTAGCCTATGAAATATATTGTCCTATAAAAATAACTTTAAGCTATTTAATATTTCCTTCTTATTTACCTTACAGGAAAGAAATTTAAACCACAAAAGAAATGAGTAACTCAACACTTGCCTAACCAACAACAGACAACCAAATATAGACCCAACTTTCAAAATTCCCATTATTCTTCTTTGTATATACTAGAAAGCCCAAATGGTGCCTGTGGGGGGGGAAACAAGAGAACAAAGTCGTTCTAAACCTTCCTCCAAATAGAAAACGTGGTCAGTGATGTCACTTTCCTTCATTAGGCTTAGATGAAATGCAGAACCTCCCATCAAAGAGTTTACACTAAAATCTTCAGGGCTTTAAATGAAAGGGTAAGGCCAGCTTTAGAAAAACAACTTTAGACATTAGCAGCTCCAATATTAAATAAAGCTCTGTTTTCCTATATTTTTATGACTGTGAGACCCCACAGGGACCAATATTTGTATTCAAATTACATTTCATGGTTTCCCATTGTTTCACAATGAGTTCTAATAAATGGGATTTAGTATAATAATCCAAGTATGACATAGCTGGTATGCTTTCATGAATGTTTTTATGTAGATTTTCCTCCCATGAACATGAGTAAATAAATCTGTTTCCTGAATTGATTGTGGTTGCATTTAAAGCTCTGTAATAATTCTAATAAATTTACTCTATAGAGGTACATGTGTGGAAGGTATAGAACAATTGGAAGTCCATGAAACCATAATTATACCCATACATTATCTAGAGAAAATATTGTAAATAAAAGTAGATCATTTCTTTTATCGAAGCATATCTGGGAAATTTCAGATGCTTCAATATTAAAAGAGGATAGTGTATGCATGCACATTTTTACATTAGGTTGGATATGCAAATTATACAAAAATATAAATCCAAAGAGGTCGTAAAATTTAACTCAAACACAGCTGATACAACTAGCATTCAAACTTCTAAATTAAAAATACTGGAATGATCTAGGGTAAGATGAATACATCATTTAAAGAGGGGACCATCTCCAAAACAGCAACTTTAACACCTCAAATATGGGGGGTAGCGTATTGGAGGGAGACCATGTGTGAATGATTATGACCCACATTACAAGAATTTTATTGGAAATGCAAGTGGGAACACATTTCTATTGAAGCAGGTATATAATTTTCAGTTATTGCTGCAGAACTCTACCTTTATAATATTAAGCATAGTAGGGTTTCTTAACTTTTGAATACTTACTAGTATTGGAATTGGTGCTGTTCAAAATCTCTGGAGTGACTGTTAGCTAATTAAAATCTATACTGATTGAACACCATTTTTCCATGCTTATTAAAAAAAAATCTTAACGGAATGAATACTGCTGGGCAGAATTTTTATCTCCTAACTTCCCCCAAAGGATCAGAGTCCCCTTCCTCCTTTGGACTCCTTCCTGAAGGAGGGTTTTTTAAATGTTCTTAATTTACAGTTTTTCCATCAATGTCTCTTTTCCTACTTCATTCCCCAAGATAGCTCACTGAGGATTTCTAAAAAAGAAAGGCTATCCTAATACATATAATTCCTAAAAGAAAGTCAGTATAGCACTGACGAATTCAGAAATTACTCCTCAGACTTGGGTTCCAAGAGTACCAGAGGGATGAGGTGGGAGTCTCAATTAGGAAATTTTGTTTTGACCATTTTGTCCATAATTAACAATCGTGGCCCATACAAGGAACAAAGTTGACTTGCAAATTTCAATGAGATACCTACATTTGAGAACACCAACCAAAAGAAATGATTTGCATGGAAAGAGGGAATGGGAATGAAAATAAGTCATATTAACACTGGAAACCATCTTTAAATGACTGCTGCCATATTTTATCATGGTAATCTTTAGTCAAATATGGTATTTGTAAATTTGAACCTTCTGTCATAGAAAGGGGGCCGGTACCTATGTTTAAGCTTTATTTTATGCAGTAATGTAGTTGCTTATTATTTTGGCAATTAGAAGTAGACTCAAAGGAGATTCCAATTTGGTTGCTGGCAGCCATACTGGGTTTCTTCAGATCAGTGCTCCAAAGAATACGGTGGTCCCATAGAGTAGCTGACTACTAAGGAGGAGAGAAATAAAAGGGAATTACCTATCAGTTTTCAACAAAGAATGCATCAAGAATGATCAATGGAAAACTGACAGAGTTGTGTTGAGAAGTGAACTGTATCATAGCTCACTACTGCCAGAGCAGCAATGATGTACAACAAAGGAAATGAGAAATTCAAGTCATTAAACCACCTGATTAAAAGAAAAACCAGTATTTAAAGGCATTTAATACCTACTGAGTACAAATCTGAGGAGAAGAACCAATCTGTATTACCCCCCACAAAATGTTTTCATTTTCTGTAAGATACAATGAATTGGTAAACAAACATTAAAAGTCAATTTTGTGTTACCCCAGTATCTTTTGATTCGTCTGAGTTGTAGAATCTTAGCTATTAATCTTTGGTCAAACTCTATAAATATACATTATTTCAAGAAAAGACATTTAACCCATCCTTGTTTTGATACATTTCAGTTCAAATTGTAAACAACATAACAAAATTTCCATTTCTTACTATTTTTGCAAAGTTGGGAGGAAAGTGCCTATCTGTGGTAATGCTAAATCACCCATAGTATATCCCAAAATTTTTGGCTTTTTTTCCTTTTTATATGATTCAAATCTTCATTTGTTTGGCTCACCATGTTAGCAATCCCAGAAATCTGTGGTGTTAAATTAATATGCTTGACATGCTTTATGACCTAAATTATTAGCACTGAATTAAAAGAAAGATCCTTATTTTCATAGTAAAGTCCTTATACCCCAATAACAAGGAATATACCTTCCCTGAATTTTCAACATGGAGAATACTTTCTGGAGATCACTGGCATACAGAAACCCCTTCTTGGGTGTAAGAATCTATAGCCGGTACAATGACTTGAATGCAAACACACCCAAAACAGTTTGAGCCATTGACATTCAAACACTAAACTACACTTTAAAAATTTTCCCATACTTATTTGGAATACAGCAAACAGCCTTGGAGACGAAAGAACAAGAGTAAATATGAAGTTAAATAATATTTAAGTGCTTAAGTTCTAACAGAGATGAAAGGTACCATCTTCGACTTTGCCAGCAAATTTCATGTCTGACTAATGCCTGGTCAAATACAAAGCCCACTTGGTACCAGTATCAAAGAGTTGTATGGAATTTCAAAGTGCTTAAATAAGTGAAGCTTTTCACATGTGATGCTCTTAGTTCCCTACCAAGTGATAACCCTTAATCCTGAGACAATTCTTGACTAGAACAGTCCCTGTCTGGGACGGTCATATACACAAGGAGACTAAAAACAGTAAAGGATTATGGGTAGGATGAGGGAGAGAAGGAAGCACTAAGAAGAAACTGATACAAAAACATAAGAAAAGAATCTTTCTTTTATGTCTCGATTTCTTGGGCTCTCTATTTAGAATTACTTAGAGACACAGCTTAAGATGGCTCTACAGTCTTTACTTCTCTGTAGATGATGTATTTAGGAAACTGTCAGCAGGCTACACACCCCAATCTGATGGAGGAAATTCATTACACACATATTCTTTTCACTAAGAAGCAAACAAAGCTTATTTATCTTCTCTATATTTCTTTCCAGCCAATAAAGTGTCACCTCCATAGCCACTCGTCATCTGAATCAACTCGGGTCAGCCCAGAGGGTGATTCCATGTCTTTCTTGAAATCAACCAATTTTCCTTCTCAGCTTCTCTCGGTCCACTGGGGCTGTTCAGCATCAGTGGCTTCGGCTATTAAAAGATGACTCTTTATTTAGTTGGTGTCTGACTACAGGATGAGCTCTGTTTATTTAGGGGGATACTCCCATGGTGGAGAGAAAGCTCAGATTCCCCAGTACCTAACAGTGAAAATCTACTGGCTTTAACAACAAATAGAAGATTCTTGGACAGCCGAAGAATTCCAGGAGGATTTAATGCCCATCGTTTTTCTTTCTAAGAAAGAGCCCCAATCATCAGCTCCCCATCCTGCTTAAAATATCTGGGTTTTAAAAATGTGTGTGTTGTAAAATATTTCTCCTTTTGATTTTGATCAATGAAAATTCTGCCTACCCAAACTCATACATATGTAGAGAGCAGAAAAAGATAAAAAGCGATTGAGTTTGAGGTTTTAGAGTCTTTAAAAGGCTCTTCTTTGAAGATGCTGAGAGAATCTTGTGTGTGAATCTAAAACGGAGCTTGCAGAACCACTCACTTATTATTCTGATAAATAAACAGATTCAAGTGTAATGATTGCCATGAGCCCGGAGAAAAGATAAATAAAGTCCTTTGCGGTTCTTCCTGTGTTTGAGTTCTGCCAAACTGAATACCCTTATTCCATGGGAAGATGCTTAATCCTGTGATGAGAGCCAAATTTCAAATGGCTGAGAAGAAAATACTGTTGTTCTGACAGAAATAATGTTTTTAGGGGCACCTAGCGGCTCAGTCAGTTAAGTGTCTCAATCTGGCTCAGGTCATGTTCCCGGGGTCCTGGGGTTGATTTCTGCATCGGGCTCTATGCTTAGTGGGGAGTCTTCTTTTTTTTTTTCCAAAGATTTTATTTATTTATTTGACAGAGAGAGAGATCACAAGTAGGCAGAGAGGCAGGCAAGGAGAGAGGGAAGCAGGTTCCCTGCTGAGCAGAGAGCCCAATGTGGGGCTTGAGATCATGACCTGAGCCGAAGGCAGAGGCTTAACCCACTTGTCCCTCTGCCTCTCCCCCTGCTTGTGCTCTCTCTCTCTCTCTCTCAAATAAATTAATACAATCTATTTTAAAAAGAAGAAACAAAGCTTTTAAAAGCCAACCTTTCAGTTCGATACACATGAAAATTCAGTAATCTATTAAAGCTGTTGTATTCAGTGCACTGCAATCACCTAGGGAACTTTAGAAAAAGACACAGAGATACACAGGTTTCCCTAGATGATGCTGAAGGGTGCAATCTGGACTTTGGAAATTTTTAAACCACTCTCCCAACCCCAGTCAATTCTAAGATGTGGCCAGGGTTGAGAAGCACCTGCCCTTTTTTTTTTTTTTCCTTTTATCTTAGTTAGGATGTGAGGGCGATCTGGCTGCGACATCTGTCACCCCATTGATCGCCAGGGTTGATTCGGCTGATCTGGCTGGCTAGGCGGGTGTCCCCTTCCTCCCTCACCGCTCCATGTGCGTCCCTCCCGAAGCTGCGCGCTCGGTCGAAGAGGACGACCTTCCCCGATAGAGGAGAGGACCGGTCTTCGGTCAAGGGTATACGAGTAGCTGCGCTCCCCTGCTAGAACCTCCAAACAAGCTCTCAAGGTCCTTTTATCTTAGTTAAAGATTTATTTATTTATTTGAAAGAGAGAGAGAGAGAGAGAGAAAGCAAGCAGGGGAGAGAGCGTCCCAAGGAGAGCCTGCACTAAGCACAGAGCCAGATGCTGGCTGATCCCACAACCTGAGCTGAAACCAAGAGATGGCTCCCCAACCGACGGGGACACTCAGGTGCCCCTGAGAAGCACCAGTCTTAACAGATTTAAGATGAAACACCAAAGCCATTCAATGGATACATGATTCAACTGATTATTTATAGCTCATAATTATAAATGATTTTTAAACCAGTATAATTCATTTGAATTTATTGAACTTAAGACTATCCTTCAAGTATAAATATTTAATTCATTCGCCTTGCTTTTTCTTCTAGTGATAGTTCCCATCCGTGTCAGCAAATGTGTATCTAACAAGCTATTTTTTTGCCTGCCTGCCCTATGATTGTCACTCCTTCTAAAGAAGGACTTGAAACCACTTATATGTTATCCTGAAGTCAAACTCTATCCTATCTACAGTACTGCTAGTCAAAGACTAGAGCAATAACGGTGGAGAACATTCTGGGGACGAGAAACTCCATGCTGAAGTCAATGGCTTCTGAGATTCCAGTTCTAGCTCAGAAAAAAAGATCCATGTCCACCATGAACTTTACAAACATGGACACTCAGACCAAAAAAAAAAAAAAAAAAGGGAAGAAAGCCAACACCATGCCAGTGACGGAGAAAACAGGTTGGGGGTTCAGGGATGGAAGGGCACAAAAATTAAGAGAGATACAGGAAATAAAGGAGAGAAGAGAAAGAATTCTCTGCAACTGTGCCCTGAGTAAGGACATATGGTTCAATAAAAATAGCTTATCAAGTACCAGAGACAACTTTCTACTAAAACTCTTAAGAGTACACATTAAAATATAGAAACACGGCCATTTTCCAAAAACAGGCTTATTCCGTGGCAGGCATTCCTTAGTACTGTATCACTAATTCACTCACCAAATGAAAGATATCGGGCTATTAATAATCTGAAGGCAGAGTTCTGCTCAGGAGTTAAAGGCACAGACGCCAGAGCGAGGGTGCTGCTATTTGAATCTAGCTCTGCCGCCGACTGATTCTGGGAAAATCATGCACTATCCCCATCTAAAAGTGGCGATATTAGTATTAATGATCTTATGCGCTCCTGCCCCATAGGGTTATAAAATTTGATTGGGTTAGCAGATTTTGGTAATAGCGAACATAATATGCCACACTATAGTAAAAGCACTTTATGTACACAGTTTATTTAATCCTCTTAGCCCTATAATATATGTATCATCACCTACATTTTTATAAGGAGAAAATAAAGGCCCAGAGAGGTTAAATGACTCACCCAAATCCAGGGCTTCTTAGAAGTAGCAAAATAAAGATTTAAAGACAGCAGATGGTTCAAAGAGTTGCCCTCCTAACCACCGCACCGTAATTAACCTCATGGCAAATGACCAAAATAGCTCCTGGCCCAGAGCTCAGTAGGTATTAGTTCTTCTCATGTTAGAGTCTATACATAGATTCACAAGTCAAATAGAGACACAGGCCTCAGTTTCCTCACCTGAAAAAAGGTACCAACATTACAACTTCTTTTTTCTCATAATGAAATGAGATTTGAAGGTATAAAGTTCATTATCACTCATCATTACATATTATCTTGGAGTATCTTTGGTTTGTTCATTTTGTTACTATATAACTCTTTAATATATAATTATTTAAATTTTTATTTGCATATTCTCTTGGCCAATATGCTAAATTTTAAGTTTCCAAAAGCACAGACAATATAATATCACTTTAATAAGACTTCACGGCAAAGGCTAGCATAGTGCTCTACATGTAAATTGAAAATTAATGTTTTTATCACAAAATAATACATATTTATAGTAAAAATACCAGAAAATACAGATAAGCACCCAAGAAAATGATGATCACTCATAATCCATATACCCGGGGATGCGGGAATCACTGTTAAATTTTGTTTTATTGTATCATATTTTCCCTTACGCATGTGAGTAGGTCATAATTTCTAATAAAATTTTGATCATTATAATTTTATTTAAATACGAAATAAATTGATTAATCAATTCTACAAATTATAAAATGTGTACACTATGCCATTAATAAAACCGTAGGTGATTTCCTAATTGGCTTATGGGTCTGGTATAGCTACTGGAGTCTGCTACAACCCTCTGAGGCAAATGTAAGCCATGAACAAGGCAGTTCGATGCTAATTTAGCATGACATGTCCTTTAGCCATCCTTCAGCTTCCTTAATTCCATGGTTTATACAGAGCTTAGAAGCCAGTGGACTGGCATTGGCAGAGGGGAAAAGGCCTAGACCTTCCCTCCCTAGCTTTAGACAAAACAAAGGAAAGATTAGGGGCTAAAGACATGAAGACTTCCTATCAGAATAATTCCCATTCAAAAAGAAAGAATAAAGTTCTATTTTGTATGTTCCCTAGTGGCAAGACTAAATCTAAATTTTAAAGAAAAGAATGATAACCAATTACCTGGCTGGATTAAAAAGAACAAACGTTAATTAGAAAGGCACACTAACCTTGTAACAGTTAGTTCCTACCAAAAGATAAAGGAAGTCACCAAAATCTGACAAATTCACTGAGAGCCGACTCCATAGTAAAGCTTCCATGGAGGGAAGTGGAGGCATCAGGGTTTGGAGGGTTTGGAGGGTTTGGTGGGAGAACACTCCTAAGGATGTATTTTGGAAACAGAAATACCAAACTGGGGGCATCTGGGTGGCTCAGTGGGTTAAGCATCTGCCTTTGGCTCAAGTCATGATCCCAGAGTCCTGGGATCGAGCCCCGAGTCGGAGCCTGCTTCCCCTCCTCTCTCTCTGCCTGCCTTTCTGCCTACTTGTGAACTCTGTCAAATAAATAAGTAAAGTCTTTTTAAAAAAAGAAGAAATACCAAACCAGTAAACAGCTTAACAGTGTCCAGAGACGGCAGCCTATGCTTCCGAGAGTCCGTGGATGAAAGCTAATCAGGGGCAACTGGTCTGGAGAAACGCCTGCCTCTTACTGGCTCAAGCTTGACTGTACAAGTCCATTTTGACACGTAATGAGCATAAACTCCCTCCAATCTTATTTGAAATAATACAAGGATACATAAAACACTGCAAATAGAATTAAAGCTTAATCCCCTCTGATATGTAAACATTTAATGACTCTTCCCATATAGAAGCCTTCAAGAAACATTTACAAGTATACAGTACTAACTTGAGTTTATGAAAGTTCTTCATGTCTACACAAATAATCAAAAATATCAATTTTACAAAGTCTGTTTTCTTTACGATCTCAACTATCTATAATCAACCAATTACATGCCTAGGAAACGACTTCGTGAGTTTCCACAACCAAGTTCTATTGTACAAAAATCATTTAACAAAGTAACGTGCTATGATGTTAGTGCATTGGAGCCCAACCATTTCTGAAAAGAACTGGAAAAAACGTTCCATATTTAATTCCATAGACTCCTCCCCGCTGCATCATCCTTTATGTCAGATCTGAGATCTCTTAGAGATGGCCTGAATGACCTGCTTCTCAAGAAATGTCACGGGCATTTCAGATACAGTAATTCTCGACTGTGTGGGATTATCTCACTTCTCAGGACACTTAACATCCCTCACTCTTCGAGACACTCACGGCCAGAGATTTCCTCCCTTCCAATCATTATAACAACTCCAAACACCACACATTTCCCTACATCCCCAAGATAGGCAGCAGCGCCTGAGAACTGCCTAGCTTTTTTCTTACTGATCTGAGATCTGAGTAGAAGGGGAACTAAAGCAACAGTCATGCTCTCCATTGGACCTTCATGACATCTGCTAGATGACCACAGCCAAACTCCTGCCTTAATGTCCACCAGAGCTGGGTGGGGGTGCTGCTCCCTTAACCAGCCACTACTCTGGGGCTCAGTCACGGTGAACAGTCTCCGAGAAGCCCCGGGATATTTTACCCAACCCTAATCTTTTATCTGCTGCCATCCTTTTAGGAGTGCCCTCAGTTATGAAAGAAAGAAATTCATCTCAGTATTCCACTGGTAAAGATTATCTGTTAATGAAATCAGCTAATGTGTGTAAGCACTTCTAGGTGTTCAGTAAATGTTAAATTATGGCATTACTAAGTGATTGATAAATGCTTTATTTGTCATCAGTATCATCATCATCTCATCATCATCATCATCTGTGATTTCCTTTTCAAGCTCAGTATACAAAACAGCAATTTTGTCCAAAGACCCAAGCTCAGATGTTGACCATGTGTACCTTTTAGTCTCCTATATGCCCTGTTCTGTACAAAGCAGGTTATCTCCAATCTGGCAATGATCAGCTTAAGACCTCAACGGTTCTTGCCCAACAGTCAAAATTTGAGCCCTGTAAATTGTACCCACATTTCTAATAGACACAATGATTTCATCCTTGACAATGTATTTTTTTTTAAGATTTTATTTATTTATTTGACAGACAGAGATCACAAGTAGGCAGAGAGGCAGGCAGAGAGGGGGGGGGAGGCAGGCTCCCCGCAGAGCGGAGAGCCAGATGTGGGGCTCAATCCCAGCACCCTGGGATCCTGACCTGAGCCGAAGACAGAGGCTTTAACCCACTGAGTCACCTAGGCGCCCCAACAACATATTTTTCAAAAAAGATTACCAAGCTTTCTAACAAAGATGTTTTTACAGTTAGAGTTGTAAAATCAAGTAAAATGTACATTTATGCATCCATGTGTTCTTATAGTTTTCTCATGGGCTGAACTGGTGGATTTAAGATTTAAGATGAATTTAAGATGAATAACCTGTGAACTGAAAATATTTTTCCCCAACTTAGCAACTCCTCCTGAAGCTCTCTTTTCATTGACCTAAGATCCTCCCTCTGGGATTTAAAATTAGAGTCAACTGTCTTGAAATTGTTCACTGTCAACTATATGTATGGAAGGTTTCAGATATCATTAAATGATAATCCTGAGACACCTATGGTCTGGGTCTGTGGTGGTAAAGGCTGAGGTCTCTCAGCAGAGGTAAATACAGTTTGGATAGTTAATGGATTCATTTAAAATCAATTTTGCAGGCATGGTTTAATTTTAGGGAAAGAGTCTTTAAATCAAGATTCACAAGTGTTTGCATCCTTTCAGTTCTCTCTGAAGGAAAAACAACATGGTAGAGCATAAGGCTCAAAATAGTTGTATTCATTAGTTCTTGCTAAGGATCTGTGCATAGTCTGGGTTGCAACATTTTACATCCCAATTTAAAAGTCATTCAAGTTCAAATTCTTTTCAGTTGCAAATATGTTCAGGATCCCTGGGGTGTTTGAGACTGAACCAGATGGCTGGCAAATATGCAGAGTTCCACCTAATCTAACTTTTTATCTCAAAATAATTGAGTTTCTCCTCTTCATGTAGCTTTTAATGAAAAGCAAATTGTGTGAGGGGCAAACTTAGGATGCCTGTTCGGGTTTCCTTGGGTGATTTAATGTGAGTTAGTCTTGGTAAATATGGGAAGATCTTAGGGTCCTAAGATAAATTTGCTAGTCTGCAGGTGCTCCTCAGCTTGGTAAATACAGGAGTGGAAATGTACGCAACTTGTCCCAGTGGAACTTAACGAGAGTCCACAAATTTTCAAAGCAGACCCATTTTCCAAGTGGACGGGAAATAGTCCTGACTGGTCTAGTCAACGTCACCCATTTCAGCAGCTCTCCCGACTATTTTTCTCTCACCTCACACACCACAAACAATACGGAGTTTTGTGATATGGCGCGATCATATTTTGAAGTAGCGTTTGTGTCTTTCCTTCCCAAATACAGAATGTGCTCACGTACACCCCGAGGGTTTCCTTTCTCCCCCAAGTGCTGGGAGACAGAGGCAAGTCACCTATGCAGAGCCTAAAAAGAAAGCAAGATACTCCATTCTTCAACCACACTCTGGCCTGGTAGGAGTTGAGAGCTTCAGACGCATGCTTGCAGACAGGTGTACCGCTCACAGGATCAGCAACATGATGCAGGAGAGCGCATCAAGAAAGCCGGGAAGACTCTGGTCTGGGCCCGAGCCTGTGCAGAACCGAGGCCGCCCATCTCCCGCGCTGAGCCACGTACTCATCCACCCACTACCCATGACGGGTTGCGTCTGGAGACTGCCCAGCCCCCTACCAGACCTGGCCACCAGCCAGGAGAGGGGCACACCTTGTGACAGAGGGGAAAGCCCCTTCCCCGAGCAAGGGGGGGGGCTATGCAGAATGGGACCTGAGGTGGAACACACTGCCCCCGTCCCACTCTCTTCCTCAGGACACACATGTGGTGAAAAACCAACCCAAAACCACCTATGAACCATATACTAGTAAGGACAGCTCAGAATGTGACAGGTCGGGTCACCGAGGGTAGATGACATGGACCCCGGCGTTCACGGAACACAACCCAAGTTTTGTTTTCCTTCACGAGTTCGATCAGGCCGGTGTTTTCTGCTCTTACGTGACCTAGCCGCCGAGGACACTCACCTCAAGCCCGAGCCTCGTCTTTTTCCACCATTGGTCTCAGCTGTTCTCACATTTCTGCTTCACGCGGTGTGGGCCGCTACCTTTCTCAAGCTTCCGAGAGCTGTCTTGAGAAGGCGTTGGCGCCGTCTCCCAGGTCCCAGTCAGGGTGTTTACTCCCGTGTCACAGAGTGAAAAACTACCCCTTCCTCGACTTGACGCTCTATTCCTGGGCCCAGCACCCTCAGAATCTGGTCCAGTCCATGGTCTCCCAGCTCCGGCCGGTATGGGTGGGCTACGTCCCATGGTTTCTTGAAAGTATACTTGGCTTTCCTCCCTGAATAGTTCTGGCATTTTCTGGCCAGGTTAGGTCGTGACTCGACTCGAGCGTTTGATCTGGTTGCCGGTAGCAGAGGTGGGGTTACATCCTGAGTGGGTTGCTTGTGATCCCCCAAGGAAGAGGCCTGTGTGTCATCGTCAGAACAAGAGCAGGGCACAGGCCTCTCACGGGGAGTGGGTCCCTCCTGCAGACTCGGACGGTTCAGACACGTAAGGTGCTTCAGTGCACCAAAGACCCGTCTCTGGGCCCCATGCTGCCCTGTGGCAGCCCCGACCTTGAGAGGCACACCTGCTGGGGATGGGCGTCTCTTGCGTCTCTACAGCTTTGCTACTCTTGCAATGACGTCCTGAGCCGGATCCTTAGCTTTCCCTGCCTCGCGGTAACAGAAGGCTGAGTTGCTTCACAGGCTTCCGTGAACACCTGCTGACTCACACTTTGCCTTTAGGGGGGTGATTAATCACCCTCAGCAGTTCTTTGTGTTTTCGCTAATGTATCCTCGGCCACTACTCAGGGCCATTGGCCATCGCATTCCACAGCTTTTATGATGATTATTTTTCTCCCTTCTCTTTTGAGATAACGCATCCACATCCACGAGTACATTTCCGTAACAATTTGTTACCACTGAGTCTTCACAATTGCAATACCTTAACCAGCCAAAGGGCTCACTAACTGTGTCTCCTGTGAGAGGAGGCTGGGTTTTTCCTGCCAGCCAGCAGCCCAGGACTCAGGTCCAATATTGCACTGTAGAGTCCGTTTCTGTGGATCAGTCCTGGCCACAGCTGTCTCAGGTCTGCTTCTAGAACCATCCAGATTCTAGGCTGCAGCTTGTACACAGGAAGCTTCTAGAGCGGTGCTCTCACAATAACACTGAGGGAGCAACAGAAGCAGAATGAAACTGAGGGAAACGCTAAACTGTAAGGCAGGAGCCACAGAAGCCTTGGCCAATGCCACCGGCACTTAAGAGCGAGACTGGGCTTTCCTGAATTAATGCTTGCAGTGAATTAAGAAAGGAGCAAGGTCTACGTGTCCCTGAGCTGGCCAGTCCTTGGATGCAGGCTGCCCCAAGAAGTCCCTTCAGCAGAGATCAACTCCAAGGGAGGGACTCAGGTGTGAGTTTTCCACAGCCAAGGTGCCCAGCTGTGGGGAGAATGAGAGACTCCCCAAACCAGGTCCATTCCTCCCTGTCTACGATCATTAGTATCAATCCCCACGCCCCCTCGCCTTACCTCTTGGGTTACCTACAGGACTTGCCGAAGTCTTGCCAACTTTTTTATGCCTGCTCTCTCAAGTCACGCTCTGGATTTGTTCCCCTAGGGCATGCTGGGACCTAACTGTAAATTTGGAAAAACAAGAAAGTGTCGAAGTTGGCCAGGAGGGGGAGACAGCTTCACCTTTGCAGGCTTCCAGGTGAGGCAGAACCAGCTTCCCAGACAAGGGAAGGGCTACTGTGCTGGCAAAAGAGGCCCCGTAGGGACGGACCACCATGTTCAGCACCATCCACACTGACACAAATGCCCCCTGCCCAGTCCCTGTCGTGGTCTTCTTCTTTCCCAACCACAGACAAGCAATCCAGGGAAGCTTTAAGGTCAACTTCCTTAATCACTGGGAAGCCTCTGGTCTTATTTTAGCTATGACACCCCGGTGGTAATAAAAGATAAATTATTCTAAAATAATCCTGATCCTCTGACCATGCCTTGAGCCAAAACTTTAAAATTCTAGCTCATATCCTTTTTTCTCTTTGTAGCCTTGCAGAGCCCTTGGAAGCAGCCAGCCAGTATCATCACTCCTGCTTGCTGGAAGGGATTCTCTGGAGGGACTACAGTGTCCCGGGGGCAGGTCTGCACCATCGCTGTTTCCCAGAAATGGTCTGTCCAAAAGACGGTTTTCCTGACTTCCATAGTTAATTTACCTTCGTATTTCATCTGATAGGTCAAATGACTGTTTTTCAAGATTCTGATGTACCATGGCAATAAAATATTAATGTTTATAAGAGCTCTTTTTTATGCTTTCTGTTCCAGCAAAAATCGAAAGGTATGGAATTGCACAAATACCATCATAGAATGAAAATTCAAGAAATAAGCATTTTAAGTAAATAATTTCCACATAAGCACTGAAGACGAACTTAATTTTTTTTTTCACATATAAACATTTTCTTTCAGCGTTGAGAGCTGGGAAACTCTGTGAATTCAAAGTGAATGCGAAATTGGTATTGGGGACAACCTCATGGTAATAGAGGACTGCTGAACAGAATGCTGGAGAAATGGGATTAAGGTGGGCAGAGATACAAGACAAACATGCCCAGGGAATTTGAGATTGGAGTAAGAAGAGAGAAATAAAAGTGTGTGTGTATGTGTATGTGTGTGTGTGTGTGTGCTCACGCTCACACCAAGAGGCCCTGATTTGATTACATTTTTAAAAATGACTATTTGGATTAATTTTATTTGTTAGACTCACATTTAAAATGTGTTCAGGCATCAGATGCCACACACCAACTGCTTAACATCCTTTTGAACTAGCATCGACAGCATCTTTGTCTTTAGAGAAAACTTTTCTTAACTAGCAACTAGGTTTCTTCTAATATTCAGGGCAATAATGCTGCTGATACTAAGTTTGATCGGAAAAGGTGGTAATATTTTGACCTATGTCATATCCTACAATTTTATGAGACTAGGTTTCTACACAATTTAAATAACTGTTTTTAGAGGCGCCTGGGTGGCTCAGTGGGTTAAGCTGCTGCCTTTGACTCAGGTCATGATCTCAGGGTCCTGGGATCGAGTCCCGCATCGGGCTCTCTGCTCAGCAGGGGGCCTGCTTCCCTCTCTCTCTCTTTCTCTCTCTGCCTGCCTCTCTGCCTACTTGAGATCTCTCTCTGTCAAATAAATAAATAAAATCTTTAAAAAAAAAAAGACTGTTTTTAGATAAGTAGTCCCTAGATAAAAGTTGAAGCTGTGATTTCACATTTAAATAAGAGAAACCTTTGAAAAGAGTTAAATTTCTAACTGGTAAGATTTCTGGTCAAAATGTTTTTAGCTAACAACATATATGCAAAAGATATGTAAGGCTCTAGAAATCACAGTAGAGTGCCAGTATCCAGAGTTAGTTGGTTATGACAATTTGCCAAATTGGAATAATAAATTGCCTTTTAAATAATAATAATCATAACTTGCCATATAAGGTAGGACAAAGATACTTTAAACCCCCAGGTAGAATTACTTTTTAAATAGTCCAGACAAAATTTCTAATGAGTTATCAAAAAATGAAAATAAGTAGAAAAGCACAGTTGCAAACAGTGTCTAACTATTGTATAATTCTGGTAAGGCCCTAGACACGATATGTATATTAACATTCTGATTAACAGTTTAACATCTTAAAACTCTGCTTAAAGGGGTGAAGAACAGATGTTAGACACTTGCACATATTTTTATTCTTCTCTTATTTGCACATGGCTCCAATGGCCAAAAAGAGAGCTGTCTTAGCAACTGCACCAAGCCTCGGGGTACCCAGCTAACTGTATCGACTGTCTTCCTGAGCCAGGATGAGATGTGTCGTGAAAATTTCAAATCGAGCATTAAGAGTATCTATTCTGAAGTGTTGTTTGGCATGTGTCCCCTTCAACCATGTCTCTGTTTCTCCTCTTCTTTTGTCTACCTTCTCTCCAGACCCCCGTGCATTCCCAACCCCCAAACGCCCCCCATCTCTTCCTTTGCCTCCATGCTCTCATCTCTAACCCCGAGCCGCTGCACAAATGATTTCCCTAAAGAATGACACTTCTCTTCAACAGAAATTCCAATGTGGGTGGCTAAGATATTTTCTTCAACCCACTATCCAAGCAAATATCTATAGCTTATAGAGAAATCTACCTAAGCGAGTTTCAAACAAGTGCACATGCTGGATGTTCCTGGTCCGCAAGGAGAAAGGCTTGGAGGAAGGTTCTGCCCAGGGCTTCATCTGTCCTGACCTTATGATCTTTATTTTCTGCTTCACTTCTTGTGTGTCCCGAACTGGACTGCCCTGAGCGTATCACATCATCGTGTTAGGGATAATATACCAACTATGAAGAAATACTTTTCAGCTATTGTTAACACAGTTCAGTTTTTCTGGAAAAAGTCTGTATCCGGTATGTCCAGAGTCCTACAGGGCTAGACTCTGAGAGGGTCTCTGTCTACTTACTCCCATCTGCAAATGCACCCTTTGGGGAGGTCTCCCACAGGGGCTCCTCTCTCTGTGGCTCTGTTGGTCATGATCACCACAGACTGCTGTAGGTGTTGGTAAGAGGAGTGCAATTTTCAGGTGGATGCTTCTTCAACAACCTCCCCTCACTCCTGGCAAATCCTATGCTCTGTGATTATACCTGTAATACATTATGTATCCTCCTGCCTACAAATCCCTGGTGTTTCTTGATTTAAACTTTTATATTAGCAGCACATTTAGACAAAATCATCAAGGGTAATAATGGGAAGAAGCAAGGCCTGTGTCATCAAGAAAGGTAGCTAGTAGATAGGACTTGGCAGAGAAAACAAAACAAAACAAAAACAAAACAACAGCCTATACATTTTCTTCCCGTTTTCTCCCCCCATGGAAAAAGGGCCAAAGCCCTTTTATCTGAATAGAAGTCATTTTCAGACCAAAACTCTTTTCCCTAGTTAACTCTACTCCCCATAATTAAATCAAATATATTATCCCAGCACCTCCTTAAAAATACTTGAGTTCTGCAAACTAAAACAATGAATCAAATATGGCCTCTTTAATGTGAAAGCTGTCAAATTTAGCTTCTTCCACAAGCCAATTCTCAGATATTTGCAACATTATCCTCAGGTTGTGATACATACAGTAAATTAAAAGCCCATTTAGAAACTTTATTTGACAGCTGAACGGTCTCCAAGCAGCCTAAGGCAAAGGATACAAATGTATGGTTCTTTCCCAGAGAGCCATAACTTACAAATAGCTTTACAATGTTTAGTCTTGCCTTCTTTGGTCTATAGGCTCTGCCATCAGTAATGCGTTTATCGGTGAAAATACTACGTAGGCCTGTTTGCCAAGGCACTAAAGATGTCCTCAGAATAAAGTGTCCATGAACATGCTGTGAAAATGCAAAAGAATTATGTGAAGGTCACCTTTTCAAAAATAGTCATTTTACTTCGAACCTGTACAAGCGAATAATAGAATTTCATTTAGAACATAATTGCATGACCTAAACTGTGCGCTCTGCACAATTGTCTTCACAAAACCCAAGATACTTCTTGATAAAAGAAGCCAAAAGTTCCTGGTTTAAATAAGCATACTGAGAAGTGTTTAAGGCTCTACATTCATTGATGGCTTTTAAAGTGTTCATAGCATTCAATGGTGTTTATAGCAGCTTTGTCTTCTTTCCCTTGGTAGACTTGAGTTCTTAATTATGGCTAAGGGAACTGTCCCCCTAGCTCTCCATTGGACCTGAGGCTTTCTAGGGCTCAGATGCTGGATCACTCAGTTTCCAAATGGTTTCTGTCTGCACACCCTATACCTCCTCACATCTCACACCCTGGAAGTTCTTGGCAACTGAGCAGAAGTACATTTTCTTTAGATTTGTGTGTGTGTCTATATATATATATATATATATATATATATATATATATATATATATAGAAACACAGATACACACACATGATTCTACCTAGAATCCCAAGTCATTCACCTGGGATGGTTCACCTACTTCCAACATCTCCTACCAGTCACAGACCCCCTCATACTTACTCATTTACCTCGGGTCCCACATATACCCAAACTAACCATTGCTCTCATTCCTGCCAAAAATGTTCATTCCCACTTGATCTCCCTATAAAAATTCCCCAAGGTCTTTCAAGATACATTTTTTTAAAGACTTTTTTTTTTAAGTCATCTCTACACCCAACATGGGGCTTGAACTTACAACCCCAAGATCAAGAGCTGTCCACTGGGGGTGCCTGGGTGGCTCCGTGGGTTAAAGCCTCTGCCTTCGGCTCAGGTCATGATCCCAGGGTCCTGGGATTGAGCCCCACATCGGGCTCTCTGCTCAGCGGGGAGCCTGATTCCTCCTCTCTCTCTCTGTCTGCCTCTCTGCCTACTTGTGATCTCTGTCAAATAAATAAATAAAATCTTGAAAAAAAAAAAAAAAAAGAGCCGTCCACTGTATGGAGCCAGCCAGGCACCCCTCAAGATACATTTATCCTAACTCTCCCAAAAAGATTTAAAAACTTATCAGTTTTCCCCCCTTAATGGCCCATATATATGTTTCTGGATTTCTGTGATGGTGGTGTTGAGGAGCTTTTTTTTTTTTAAATATGTCTATCTTCCTGTTATAAGTTTCTGGACAGCAAGAGCCAAATGAATTATCTTTTGTGTCAGCATGCATCCTCATTCTTTGAAACCATCATTTTAATTGAAATGTCTATTACCTAGGCCCAAACTGGGAGGTCATCCTCTCAAATGATAGTGAATAAGGGAGAAATAGTTCTTTGAGATCTGTAATGCCTGGAAAGACTTGTTAGTGTATAAAGAAAAAAAGTGCAATGAAAGAAGCAGGCACAAAACAAAACAAAAGGAATTAAGTGTTTAAAGAAACCACTGAAGTTGAAGGAGCAGGAGGCTGGCTGAGGACAAAGCAAGAGCTGGCGCCTTGCACCCCCCCACTTCACCCGCTCCCCTCCATAGGTGTGGCATTCCTCAGGCACCCCTGACTGCCATAAAACGATAAATAGTTAACTTGCAGAGATCACAGTCCTGCAAGGTAGGAGTCTCCCTTGGTTTGCAAATGTCCTTGAGATTTACAACAAAGTAATTACCTTATCAATAGCCCTAATGTCACCCTCCCCTCCATGAAAAACGGAAGGAGGCGGAGGTAGAAGGAAAAGTAAATAAAGTTAAATTTCTTCTAAACCTAATTCTCACTAACAAGGATGCTTGATAGCAGGAATGTAAGATTCCACCAGGAGACTCCCAATTGTCTTTACTTGATAGTAACTAGGCCTTCAATATCCTGATAGTGCTTTTTTCCACATGCGTGGGCTAACCGGCCAGTTCTGCTTCTGTAAGATTGCTTTGTCTGCTTTCGCGCGGGGTCCCCTGACCCAATTCACTGACGCCAAGTATGCCTGTTCAAACTGTCAATCAGTCAGCTCAGCCCCACCCGAAACTTGTTTGTACCTGTCTATAAAAACCCTGCACCAACCCAGCTCTGGACCTCTCGGCGTTATCCGCAACGAGCGCCGCAGAGGTCCAGGTTCGAACCTGCAATAAACGACCCTTGCTGATTGGCTTTGACTCACGTCTCTGGTGGTCTTTTAAGGTGGGGGTAATATTCAATTGGCATTTCAAAGTCCTACACATTTTTAGTAATTTTGGAGGGGTCTTTGGAATTTTACAAATATGACCCTTTTCCTAAAAAACGCATCTGCTTGTACATATGAACACATGAACCCCCACACACACAGATACACACAACCCTATAAGATACTTTTTAAGGGGCACCTGGGTGGCTCAGTGGGTTAAAGCCTCTGCCTTCGGCTCAGGTCATGATCCCAGGGTCCTGGGATTGAGCCCCGCATCGGGCTCTCTGCTCAGCAGGGAGCTTGCTTCCTCCTCTCTCTCTGCCTGTTTCTCTGACTACTTGTGATCTCTGTCTGTCAAATAAATAAGATCTTTTTTTAAAAAAAAAATATACTTTTTAAAAATATATATTTAATTTTTATTTAATTTAGAGAGAGAGAGAGTGTGTATGTGCATGTGTGTGCACCCTAGGGAAGGGCAGAGGGGGAGGGAAAGGAAGAGAGAATGGGCAAGCAGCTCCGCGCTGAGCACAGAGCCCAAGTAGGGGCTCGGTCTCACGACCCTGAGATCATGACCTGAGTTGGATGCTTAACCAACAGCACCATATGGACCCAGCCAAGAGAGTCTTAAAGGGTCTTTTCCCCTTGAAATCATCTGTGGATTCCAGCAGTGAACTTTTGCCCTCGTAACCTCAGCCCACAGATTAAGAACACTGAGACTCTGAAAATGGTATGAGAGGGCAGAGCCCCATAAGACAACAAAGAATGAGCATTAGGAAAAAGTAGAAGAACGCCACGAGAAAGGAAGCAGTGTCCCTCTGGACCCCTCTGGCTCAAAGAGCTTTTGCTTCAGTGTTTGTCTGAATTGCAAGTTGTATTGGTCTTATGATTACAACTAGCTGTTGACGCAGTGTGGTTTGATGTTACTGTTTTTGATTCCACATGAAAAAAAAAAAGATATTATTGATTAAAGGGCTCTATCCTTTCCCCTCTGGAGGTGAGAGCTGAGATCTTGAGGAGCAAGTCATTCTTGGGTGAAATGCAGGAGGCAAGGGGTTAGGCTGCAGGAGGGGCGACGGTTCTGAGAGAAAGGGATGGGATGGTAGCTTATTTTCACCACTTAAATTCAAGTTCAGAGAAGCTTTGCAATCCTCAACTCTTCTTAGAAATAGGGCTGAGTGGAAACAAGCAAACAAGATAGAATGTGGGAGAGAAAAGGAAAACAAACAAACTTAGCAAATGAGATACAGAACAATGTTAAAATTATATGAAAGGCTTACCATAAGAAACTACTACTTGGGAGTAGGGGCGGGCTCCTGAGGGGCTCAGTTGATTAAGTGTCTGCCTTCGGCCCAGGTCATGATCCAAGGGTCCTGAGATCGAGCCCCACGTCAGGCTCCTCTCTCAGTGGGGAGTCTGTTTCCCCCACCCCCTCTCCCTCTGCCTGCTGCTCTCCCTGCTGTGCTCTTTCTCTCTCTCTCTCTGTCAGATAAATGAGTAAATAAAATCTTAAAAAAAAAAAAAAGAAAGAAAGAAACCACTACTTAGAGAAAGTATGACATGTTAGTAGCTAGAAATAGAAAGATGCTGTGTCTACAGACGACAAGAACCACTGCGGGAGTAGAATGATTGGATTCTCATCCCTCTAAGTCCGCAAGCCCAAGGATCTCTTCTTGGTCCCAGCCAGCTTGCCAGGAGACCTCATTGCTTCCTAGAAGGAAAGAGGATCCTGTTTTATCTTTCCCATCGATCAACATAAACAGTAATGGGATAGGATCATTCATTTAGTACTCACACTAGGCCGAACACTGAGCAGACAGCTCAGTGAAACATGATTTCACTTCATCCTAACGTCTGTTCTGCGAGGCAGATGCTATTACTAACCCTAGTTTGCCGATGGGGGAAAAAAAAACTGGAAGTTCAGAAAAGTGTTATCTCTCTCAAGGTCAAACGGCTGATAAAATGCAAGGATGAAAGGATTTCCTCTTCCAACACTCATTTTCCTGGAAGGCAGTTGCAGACCTTAGCTAACTGGTTAGCTAGCTAGACTGAGACAGAGAGTCTGGAGTGTAAAATGATTTTTCTAACACTATGGCAGACAAAGAAAGCATCGTCCAGCAACCAAAAGAAATTTCAAATTAACTCAGAGTCTTTCTTTGAGCAATGCTTCTTAAAATCCCATGTCTTCCCTTTTTCCTTACTGACCACAACTTACCTGGTCCTTTCTCCCTCTAACCCCCCTAAAATCCTCTTTCCCCACTCTAGCCATTCTCGCTCTGTCCCCTTTCCTTCTGTCCTCTTGCCCAGACTTTTTAGGTTCTCCCAATTTTAAATCACAAAAACCAACTATGCAGGACTTTTGTGCCAGTAAAACAAACTTGCCATACACGATAAAGCTCCGGGCCACTCCCCACTGTCCCTGGTGCCTTTGGGCAGTTGCCGCACTGTATCACCAGTCAGCGGCTATGCACAAAACACTGAAGAACCTTCCTCAAGAGAAAAAGGGGAAGAAAACCCCAAACAGGGCAAAGCCAGATCACTCTTCAGTTGGCAGGGAGAAGAAAAAATTTGTGAGTTCCCTATATTAGTCATTTGGGTTCGAGGACATGTATTTGTATGTTTTTTTGCCTCAAGTAACCTTGAATGTCATGAGATTTGGGTTTACTTTATAGTAATAGGAAACCACTGATGACATTTGGTGAAGAAAGTGGTTTAAACCTATCCATGTACATACAAGGTAGTCTGGCTGAAAGCTAAAGGATAGATGGAAGAAATGAAGGGTTACACAGATGGCAAAAGAGACTTTTCTCTCCCTTTTTTCCTCTTCTAGTAATCCTAAGAAGGAGTCTTTGCAAAGAGTCATATACATCAGAGACTTGCTATGAAATAATGCATTAAAGTTTGCATTGTGGAGGCGCCTGGGTGGCTCAGTGGGTAAAGCCTCTGCCTTCGGCTCTTGTCATGATCCCAGGGTTCGGTCCGGGGATTGAGCCCTGCCTCAGGCTGTCTGCTCGGTGGGGAGCCTGCTTCCTCCTTTCTCTCTCTGCCTGCCTTTCTGCCTAACTCTGGTCTCTGTCTGTCAAATAAATAAATCTTAAAAAAAAATAAATAAATAAAGTTGCATTGTGGAAGAAAGTCACTCTTAGCAAGAGAAATGTGGGTTTTGCATCTACTCTGTTTGCAGTCATGGCTAAGACACTCACTTGGAGCTCTTAGACATACTTGGATGAGATTTCAGGGGTGCTAGCCCAGTGCCTGGCACATGGTTATCAATATCTATTCACTGTGAACAATTACCCATTGCAGGAGAGCATGCATGAATGCGTGGGGTTGGTAGTCCTGAGTAGCCAGGTAGGGACATGGACACGGATATCTAATTTATTACTGTTACCTGACTTCATCTGTTCCAATAAGTTGGTGGTTCCAGGAAAAGTGCAGTTTTGATTTAAGCATTAAAAAAAAGTATAAGAAAATCAGGTTTGAGAGGATGGTATTGATAGTGATTTTGGATGTTGGCTGGTTGGTTGTTAGCGTTAGGGCTAGAAGACTTCTATCTTTGTAATTGTCGGCAACTCCCACATGTAGATGAAGAACTGAACTACTATCTTTTACTTAGTCAACTAAATATTATTGGTGGTGACTTTGGTCAGGACCTAGAATAGGGATCGATACAGAGATGACAAAGAAGGAGCGAAATCATAAAGAACCCACAGTCTGGGGTGAACAGTGTAATACACGAGGTGACAGGTGCCATCATTGATGTAGAGACGGCGTCAGAGTAGGCCAAGGTGGGAAGGGGTATAAGAGATATGGCAGAGCACTTCTCAGGGAAGGAAGGAATCTTTAGTTACTGACATTGTTTAGAGTTGCCAGTGCATGGTGATAATAAAAAGCGGCTGACCCCTAGTCAGTTTTATTATTGTTTTTCAATTCTCCACAAACAACATATCCCCTTTTTTGCTTGCTCCCAGGGCAGTGGCTGTCCCCCTCCCACTTCTCCCAGCTTTAGTGTGGATGGCACTGATTCCCACTGCTGTGTGGGCAAAGTGAAAGAAGAGATTGACTTTTTCTGGGGAAGCGACAGAAAGAAGAGCAAGGCCGGTGACATTTACACTGAATTTGGAAAAGAACTAGGAGTTCCCCTAGTTACCTAGAATTAAATAATATGAAATAGGAATTCCCTGCTGGGTTTTGGAACCCATTGTTCTGTGTGGTGTATTACTATTCATTTACCAGTATTACCTTCAGCCGTAGTCAGCTAAGAAGGTAGTACCGTTGCTGGGGCGCCTGGGTCGACTCTTGGTTTAAGAGTCCAACTCTTGGTTTCAGCTGAAGTCATGATCTCAGAGCCGTGGGCTCAAGCCTGGTGTCTGGCTTTGCACTCAGCATGGAGCCTGCTTGAGACTCTCTTTTCCTCTGCCCTTCTCCCCATGCTCTTTCTTTTTTTTTTTTTTTTTTTTTTTTTTTAAGATTTTACTTATTTATTTGACAGAGAGAGATCACAAGTAGGCAGAGAGGCAGGCAGAGAGAGAGAGAGGAGGAAGCAGGCTCCCTGCTGAGCAGAGAGCCCGATGTGGGACTCGATCTCGGGAACTCGAGATCATGACCTGAGCCGAAGGCAGCGGCTTAACCCACTGAGCCACCCAGGTGCCCCTCCCCATGCTCTTTCTATGTCAAATGGGTAAATCTTTAAAAAAAAAAAAAAAAAAAAAAAAAGTACCGCTGCTATTCTTTAACATAACAAGTCAATTATTTGACTCACTCGGTTTTCTCACTCTTGGGAGAGGGAGGGAAAAGAACCCTGTTTTCCATGCGCACGGATGCGGCTTAGTTTCTCCGCGAAGCGGACTCTGAGGCAGAGGCTCACGCGTGGTAAGGATATGAGGAAGTGCCTGCCGAAAGGGGGAGAGAGGAGCAGGGTTCGTTGAGGGAGAACACGAGCTGTGACGTGGGCCTAAGACCAGCTCCAGCTGACCCTGTAGGAAATTCTAGAGTTAAAATGGTCTTTCACGGCAAATGACTGAGCCTTTATATATGACCTGATGGGAGTTGAATGGGAGCCTCCTCAGGGAAGTATGCCCTTGCGTAAGCAGCAACACTTACCTATAGCCAGCCCCAGCCCTGAAATGCTCTGTCCTTTCCCACCTTCTGCCCCATCATTCTAGCAAAAAGGGCCATTTGCCTTCATTTAACCAATTCTTGGCTTCTTAGCATTTGTTCCCTGTGAGAACCACACAGAACCACACTAGATAAAGAGCCAGGCTACCTATCCCCCACTGCCTGGGACTCCTTTGTTCTAGAGATCTTACTTGGTTTAGATAGCTGATCATTTGGACCAATTGTTTGTTTTTGTTTGTTTGCTTTTCCCTTCCTGTGATTTAAATTTCCTCTCTAACGGTTTAAAAATCAGAAATATAAAAAAAAGTGAGCTCTCAAAACCCTAAGTGTCAATCCTCTACCCTCCAATAAGCAGATCTCTTTCTCTCTATCCACAACCTCACGGTATGCTCGCAGTGTGCTGTATAATTTCCAGAAGTTAAAAGGAATGAGCATTTTTTTTTTTAAAGTTCCTGATGTGAGGCCCCTGGGGGCTCTGTTGATTAAGCATCTGACTCTTGATTTCAGCTTAAGTCCTGATCTCAGGGTCATGAGATGGAGCCCCACATTGGTCTCCACACTGGGTGTGGGGCCTGCTTAAGATTCTCTTTCCATCTCCCTCTAAACCCTCACCCTCATGCATGTGCGCTTTCTCACTCTTTACAAAAACAAACAAACAAACAAGTTTCCTGATGGTTATTGCTGAGGGTGTCTTGCAGTCGTAATGAGAACAGCAAGGGTGGGTCCAGCCACAACACTGCTTATGGACAGGCTGAGCCTGGCACAAAACACAAGAGGTCAGTTCTTCCCGAGTTGACCTAGAGATTCAGTGCAATCCCAGCCAAAATCCCAATAAGTTATCTTATGGACATAAACAAACTGATTCTAAAGTTTATATGGAGGGTGAAAGAGACAGAACAGCCAACCCAATATTGAAGGAGAAGAACAAAGTTAAACTGATGTCGCCCAACTTTAAGACTTAACTCTCCAGCTACAGTAATCGAGACAGCGTGGTGTTGCCAAGAGAATGGGAAGACAGACCAAGGAAACCGACTAGGGAGCCCAGAAATAAACATCTATAAATCTAGTCAACTGATCTTTAATTAAGGAGCAAAGGCGGTACAACAGCGCCCCCACCTAACCTGTTGGGGATATATTCCAAGACCTTAGTGGATGCCCAAGACCACAGAAATTACCAAACCCTGTATATGCTATGTTTTTTTCCTCTACATACATACCTGTGATAAAACTTAACTTATAAATTGGGAAAAAGTAAGAAATTAACAATAATGAATAATAAAATAGAATAATTATCATCATATACTATAATAAAAGTTATGTGAATGTGGTCTTTCTCTCTCTCTCTCTTCTGATTATATTCATTCATCTTCTTCTGATTATAATGTAGATGAAAAAATGCCTTTGTGATGAGATGAAGTGAGGTGAATGACATAAGCATTGTGATGTAGCATTAAGCTTCCAATGACCTTCTGACATCAGAAGAAAGATCATCTGTGTCCAGACTGTGTTTGACAGGTTGACTAGAACCACAGACTGTGAAACCATGGATATGGGGGAGGGGACTGATGTACAGTATAGCAAAGGTAATTTCTCCAACAAATGTTGCTGGAACCACTGAACATGCAAAAAATGAATTAGACACAGACATTATAGCCCTCACGAAAATTCACCCAAAATGGATCACAGTCCTAAATGTAAAATGCAAATCTATACAGCTCCTAATAGATCATATAGGAGAAAACCCAGATGACCTTTGGGACAGTGATGCCCTTTTAGAGGCAACAGCAAAGACGTGATCTGTGAAAGAAATAATTGCTAAGCTGGACTTCAATTACAAGTTAAAACTTTAGTTTGTGAAAGACAATGGCAGGAGAACGAGAACACAAGCCACCGAATGGAAAAATATTTACAAAGGATACATCTGATAAAGGACTTTTATTCAAAATATACAAGAACACTTATAATTCAATAAGAAACCAAACAACCTGACTTAAAAGTGGACCAAATTCCTTAACAGACTCCTCACCAAAGAAGATAGACGGATGGCAAATAAGCATAATGATGGATATATGTCACTACATATTTGTTCAAATCCATTGAATACACAACAAAAAGAGTAAACCTAAAGTAAACAATGGACTTTTGGTGATAATCATGTGTCAGTGTGGGTTCAACCCTGGCAAAAAATGTACCATTCTGGTGAGTGATGTTAATGCTGGGAGAGGCCACATGTGTGTGGGCCAGCGGAGAGTTGGGAAATTCTGTACCTTCCTCTCAATTTTTTTATAAACTTAGAAGTGGTCTGCAAAATTAAGTCTGTTTAAAATGTTTTGTTTTGATTTGTTTTATTTCTTCAAGAAGGATTATAGTACGTCACCATTTCTCCTTGCAGGAGAAACACAGTAACAGGGCAGAACACTTCCCCATTTGTGACATCTAGTGGCTCTGCATCTGAATGACAACCTCTTAAAGAAGGAAAATCTGGTAAAGTCAACAGTGGCTCTGCCTGGGTTTTACCAGTTCCTGGAAAAAAAACAGGAAAGCACTCCTAATTCCCCAGAAAAGTTCAGCAGTGTTCTAGTTCCACAGCAAAGTAGATGGAAATAGAAGGTGTTTGTCTATCTGCCGAGTATTTATCTGAATTTAAGAAAGTACAAAAGCAGAGGTGCACCAAAGGTAGGAAATAATAAGAATAGGGAAAAGTGGGAAACCCAGTTCCCATCCTCAGGCTACTTAGCACAAGAAAGGCCATGAAAGAGCCCGCAATCCTCCACAGCAGCATCTTGCCTAGTAGTGGGAGGAAATGCACAGACTGCAACTTCTGGTTAAATGGCTGAGGTATTCCTGGAGGCTGGCTTCCTGGGAGAGAACCGGGGAAACTGACCCAGTCTTCGGTCATTTCTGTGACCATGTTGACTTGGCTAGTTGATATCCTCTTTGTGCTTTTGCATAGGTGATCTCCCTAAATTTAGACCCCACAACAACTCTAGAAGGCAGGTGTTTTACTTCCTTGTTTTGGTAAGTGAGAACACAAAAAAATCTCAGAGAGTCTGTAACCTGCTCTAGTTACAGCTAGAAAGGAGCATTTTGTCGACAACTGATTCCATGTCTCTTTGGCTTCAGGAAGCCATTTTTCTTCCAAAGTGCATTCATCCAGATTATAGCTTTTATAAACTAGTATTCTTTGTTTTTCCACCAGTATTTTCCACTTTTCTAACTCCCCTGCCTTGTAAAAAATAATCTGGGTTTATTGGCTCAGGGGAGGGTTATGGGGAAACAGAAAGCTGTGAACATCAGCAAATATTTGGGAGCAAAAGTCTAAGTTAGGAAGTTAGAGGATTCAGGGCATACAGGAAGAGTGTAGGAAAAGTACCCAGAATTGAGGTGGAGGGAACTGGGTCTACTTCTTTTCTGGAAGGGGTGGGATAAATTTGAGAGAAGACAGGTATGCAATGGAAAGAGAGGCCCTGAGGCTTCTTCCTTGGCAGAGCCATCATGGTAGAAGCATTCATTGTGGAAATGTCCGTAGCATCTCAACTGGTGTATGTAAATATAAACCACCTGTCTGAGAGTCTCACACCCTGTGGTAGGTTGGAAGCTGCTAGAACCATCGGATTTGGAGAGGCCAAGGTCGCAGAGACAAGGCACGTCCCCGAGAGCTGCGTTAGCATGGAGCACAGTTAACACACAGCCCTGGGAGGTGTGGGGAATCTAACTGGACTGGGCTTAAGGGTTTACCCTGGGGAAGAACTGAAGGACTAAATAAATTTCATGTTGGATTACAGAGAAATAAAGGTATATTTAATAGCCACCTTGTATTAGCTTCCTAAGACTGCTGTAATGAATTACCATAAAGTGGGTGGCTTGAGAGGAAAGAAGTGTATTCTCTCGGTTCTGAAGGCTAGAAACACAAAATGACGGGGGCAGCAGGGCTATGCTCCCTCTAAAAACTATAGAGAAAGCTCCCTTTTGGACTCCTCTTGGCTTCTGGTGGTTACCAGTGTACGGGAGGAAAAATAATTTCCCCGGACGATTCTAGGTCTTAGCTGAGAGCCAAGGGTAATATGAGAGAATCACACGGAAGTTTAATAACATGTGCACATGGGAGATATCCCAGGAAAATTGAATAACTTCCCCAAATGGCCCAAGCCATGACCTTAAATCCCATCTCCAGCTCAAAACAGAAGATGTTGGCGGGGGGCCGTTATAAGAGGCGACCAGACAAAGCCCGGTAAGTGAAAGGAGCGAGTGTGGCTAAGCGGATTTGGATTTGCGTCCTTGCTTTCTCCACCGGTAAGAGTTTCTAGAGATTTGGTTATCCTCCTCTTCCTGGTACAGACAGGAAGACACTAGAAACAGAGATTGCCCTTGTAAATGTAAATGTCTCTTACAAAAGGGTAACTTTCACTCAGGCTTCAGAGCATTCCTGTGGCTGCTCCTGCTTAAAATTCATCAACCTAAAATAATCCTTGTGCTAAAGAAGCCTATTTCAGGGCTGTGTGTCCGGAGCCCCTTCACCAACAATCCCCGGCCGTCTCCTTCACACTGTCTCTTTCCCTCTGGGTGTGACCATTTGTGTCCTCTCTTCATCTCATAAGGACGCCAGTCATCAGATCTAGGGTTCCCCCAAACCAGTACGACCTTATCTTACTTCGATCGTGTCCCAAAAGACCCTATTTCTGAATAAATTCCTATCCACAGATTGCAGGAGGTAAGGCTAGAACATCTTTTTCAGGGGTCCACACACCTGAGTCTGTGATCTGGGGTTCCTACCTGCTACACATGTGAGTTTGGTGTGAAGGAGGTGACACCGTGCAGAGCCTTGAAGTCCAGGAGGCTGATCTAGCCAAGTTGATGAACATAGGACCTTGAGCAAGGCAATTAGCCTCTAGTGGTCTTGATAACCTCAACTCTATGGTTGAGATTCTTTCTAGCACTGACGGTTGATTCTACTGGCCCAGAGTGGAGAAGTAGATGAGTCCTCCCCTTGGCCCAGATACAGTGTGGTTTAAGAGGTTATCGCAAGACTCTGCTGGTCCCAGAACACTACCCTCCACCTTCTGATGCTTCCTTCCTCTCCTGTTTTTCTCATCATTAGGATCACAAAGGTAGTAAATGACAAATAAAGTAATACCTTGTGGATTTAGGGTCATCTAGATTCTGGAAAACCAATAGTTCTATTGACAACAGGATTCAGTCCTGAAATGCTGGAACTACAGGGAGAACTGCTTTGTGGGGGGTCAAGCTACATGGTTGCCAAGAGAAACGAGGACATGATTTAGAGAAAACTCTGGGCTTAGGGTCTGCACGATTCCTTTCTTATCATTGCAAATGCATTCCCAAAAGAAAGCAAAGACTGAGGAGAGCCAGAAGCCCAGGGGGAAGGCAGGCCAGCCCAGATTGCCCTACTCCACATCTCTGGGGAGAGCTGGTGAGCCGCTCAGGTGGGCTGGCCCCGAGCCTGCACCAGGAGGAGGCAATGGAGATGTCTCACTCTGTCCTGAAGAGACAGTCTCAAGGATTTCCACAGCCAAAGTCACAGACGTCTTCAGAGGCAGAGGCCTGGCTGAAATCTGGGCTGCTTTTCAATGCCTAAAAGCTCTGTAAGAAGCAAGCAGCACTGAGAAAGGAGGAGGCATCTGAGTGCTGTGGCCAGGAGCTTTGAGTTCTGCAATCAGAAAGGCTGCCTGCGGGCCATGTTTACTAGCTGTGTAACTTCAGGTAAGTTATCGTCTTCTCTAAGCCTCAGATAAAATAAAGATTATTATCCTACAGTCTATCTAGGTGTGCAGTTGTGACACGATATAGGTCAAGTGCTTCATAGAAGCATAAAGGAAGTAGCCAGTTAGTGTTATTATGTTCCAGACACAGAACAGGATACTAAAAATTAAGTGTACTAAGGCCACAAGGTTAAACATATACTTCCAAGGTGAGAATCCAGGGCTGCCGACTCCTTAGTTCTTCCACAAAATAATACAGAAATGAAAAAGGAAAAGCCAGGCACACTTTATTTACTAGTTATCATCATGTTTACCCTGTACCAGGTGCTATTCTAGGCACTTTATAAATACTAAATTACTTAAGCCTCAGAACAATCAATGTAGGCACGATTATTGCCAAGTTATAAATGAGGACAATAAAAACAGAGAAGGTGAGTGACTTGCCCAAGGTCACCCAGGGTCAGTGGGTACTGTGTTGTATCTCAGGGATCTGAGGCAAATTAAAAAAAAATAAATAAGAGTATCATTATATTTAGATCACCTCTCTAGAAACTCATTAACTAAAACATACTCTTTTTTTTAAAAGTATTTTAATTTTTTTGAGACATTTAGTAAACTCGATGGCATGCATAAATCTGAAACTCCCAGTTATCCATGAGTAAAAAAAAGCCTAAAATTCCAGCCTGTGGAACATAAATTGATACTCCACCCAGCTGGTAGAAGTTCCACAAATTGCAAATGCATTTCTGTAAGATAGCTTGTCTTCTGTAAAACAAGTCTTACAGAATTTACCTTATAAACCATATTGCAGGCTCCAAATTTCTAAGTTCCTTAGAAGTTATTTAAAAATTAATCTCAAATGTTCTAAACATCTAACACAAATCATAGCACACATAAATTAATCTATATTTGATGACTTTGGTCTTGCCTATGATTTTCTGTATCTGTCCTACAGTGTGATTTCAAGGCTCACAGCACCTGAAACCTCAAACTCCCTAACAAAAAAGACCCTGATGGGCTCCAGAACTGTGCACTTGGCCCAGAGAAGAGCAAAGCGAGGTTGTCATCCAGCAAAAAAGATGGACTCTCGTAAAGTTGAAAGACTAAGCAAAAGGTGAGCTATGGTACCCTGCTGTAATGCGAGGGAAGAATTCAGGTTATGCCCAAGTGCCTGGCAAGAACTACCAGGCGGAGCAGGGAGGCTGGGGAGAACCATGTCCTTTACTGAGACAAACAACCCGGGAAGAGGGGGAGGTCAGCACACAGCACAGAAATAATTCAGCTTTAGACATACTAAATTTGGAAACCCTATGAGTCATCCAAGTCGATCTAAGTTGCGAAGCTGAGAAATGGGGCCTGGCCTGAGACTACAGACTGAAAGTTTCCAGGATATTGTGGCAGTCATCGGATTTCAATGAGATCACCTACAAAAGGGTTATGGCGTGAGGAGAAGAGAGCAGCTATCGGAGGGTGTGAGGGGCCCCAACATGAAAACGTTGGATAAGGAAAATTAAGTCAACGTATAAGACTAAGAAAAAATGGTCACAGAGGTAGCAGGAATTCCAAGAGTGTATGGCAAGAAAGCCACAGACAGGAATCGGTCAACTGTGTCAAACGTTACTAAGAGAGAGAGTCGAATAAGGACTGAGAGTACCCACAGGAGAAACACCATGGAAGCCACGGGTGATCCCAGCAGGAAGCTTCACAGGAGGAGCGGAATGGAAATTACATGACAGTGAGTTGAAGAGTAATGGGGAGCTCATTCCCGCCATGGCAGTGTCTCATGTATGGGATTCTATGACTGGAACAGTCATAAGAACTGGATAAAAGGTACAAAACAACAGCTCGGGGGAGCCGGCAATATAGGTACTGTAAGCCTTGAGAAGAAAGCATAATATGTGAGCTCCACATTCCCCCCTGCCTTTTTCTCTGAGGTAGTTTTCTACCTTCAAGCATGGGGAAATAGGGCCCACGTAGAGAGTGTCTGTCTTGCAGGGGTGAGGCATGCCAGAAGCAATTTCTGGACAGTGAGAGAAATTCAGAAAAGGGGCCCAGAAACTGATGTACGTATTTCCCACAAGCTGTTGGGCTGTGTCTAAGCTGTGCAGGAGTCCAGTGAGATTCTGCCAAACCAGATGAAAACAGCAGCTGGACAGATAAAAATCTGATCATAGATTTCAGCAGCATGCTGTACAAAGAAAACAGAGTTTAGAATTTAAGCCTTACCAAGGAGGACATGCATTAGTAAACATTATAAAATTTTAGTCAAGGCTTCAGAAGGGGCATGCCTTAGTATAGCAAAGGGAACCCGCAAGAAATAAGGTCAAATAAGGTAAAAAAAAATTTAACAGTCTAGCCCTATGAAAGCCTAAAATCACACCTCAGCAGGATCTGTCTGCCTGCCAAAAACAAACAAAAACCAGCTCTTTTTGAAAGAAATAACAGAGCCTTGACAGTTCTTTTTTTAATCCACGATATCCAAACTTATGAGGCATGCTAATACATGGGACACATTAGGTTTGCTAAAAACCAAGAGAGGGCAAAGAAGATCCACAGGTAATTCATATATTAGAGGAAAAAGTTGGTCAAAGAATAGAAAAGACTGAGCATTAAGCAGAAAAAGTGGAATACATAAAAAAATCAAATGGACATTTTAGAGTCTGAAATTGGGAAAACACTGGGTGGGTTTTACAGCAGACAGAACACAATATGAGCCAGGGTTGGAGAACTGGAAGACAGGTAGATAAGAATATGCAAAACAGAGGCATAAAAAGAAAAAGGAAACAAGACAGAACGTAAGAGACATGTACGGCACAGGCAAAAGGGATAAATCTGTGTAACTGGTGTACTGGGAAGAGGGGGTAAGAGAAGGGGACAAAGGAAAAATTCGGAGGGAATAGTCTATCCCACCATCTTTGCTGCCTTATTTCCGAAGTCATCACTATATCCTGAAGTGATATGTTTTGCTCGAAGCCTGATATCTGGTAAATATCATATTGTAATTTTGAACACCTGCTCTCTTAGTCAGCATGGGTTGCTCTAAAACAAGGTCAGGATTGAGAGGCTTAAACAACACTCATTTATTTCTTACAGTTCTGGAGGCTGGAAAGTGCAAAATCAAGGTGCCGGCAGATTCAGTTCCTCCTAATTAATGATCCTTTCCCTGGTTTGTAAAGGCTGTCCTCTTGCTGTGTGCTCATGTGGTAAAGAGGAAAAAAGAAAGCTCTGGGTTCTCTTTCTCTTCTTATAAGGACACTAACTCCATCCTGGGGCCCCATCCTCATGACCTCATCTAAACCTAATTACCTCCTAAAGGCCCCACATTTATATACTATTGTACTGAGAGTTAGGCTTCAGCATATGAATTTGAGGCGGGGCGGGGGAGGGCACAAACATTCAGCCCGTAACACCTGCTGTGTGCACTCTGCACATGGAATTGAGCCTGAAGGACAGGTCCGTCTGATGCCAGAGTTTAATGATGGCTCCTTGCCAGCATCATCATGCAGCATCCCTCCTCACCCACTTGGCCCTACTCCAAAGCTAATATAGCCTCCATATTCTGTCATAAAGTCAAGCAGACTAGAGCCTGTGGCCCAAATCGAGCCTGCCATTGGGTTTTGTAAATAAATTTTTACTGGAGCCCAGCGGTGCTTCTGTATTTCCGCTCTATCTCTTGCTGCTCTCACACCACCACAGCGGTGCTGAGTATTTCCAAGAGACCGCCTATGGCCAGAGAGGCTAACGGTATTTACTCTGGGCTCCTTCGCAGAAGAAATGCTTGCTGACTCATGCCCTAGCTCACTGTAAAAAGGAATTTGACTGTGACAATGTATGAAACTATTACTGCTATTAATTTCTTCATTAACTAAGTACCATAAACTTATCACTCTTTAACATAAAGTGAGTGATGCTGCTGATTCTGTGGAAGAGAAGAAAGTGGTCGGTGCTCAGGATAGGACATGGTCCAACGTCGGCCATAATGACCAATGCACATAATTAATTTTCTTTTTTTTTTTTTAACATTTTTATTTATTTATTTGACAGAGATCGCAAGTAGGCAGAGAGGTAGGCAGAGAGAGAGGAGGAAGCAGACTCCTTGCTGAGCAGAGAGCCCGATGCGGGGCTTGATCCCAGGACCCTGAGATCATGACCCAAGCTGAAGGCAGAGGCTTTAACCCACTGAGCCACCCAGGCGCCCCCATAATTAATTTTCGACGGAGAGGGTGAAAAAGGTCTCCGAGCATAGAACCCTTTAAGAATGGGGAGGTGATTCGACAGACATCTCCACATTGTGGATCCACTATCTCTCTCAGGTCTACCTCTGTATTATCTCTATCTTTTTCCTCTCTCCCTTCTCTCTCCCACTGCTGTGCACATGGCCTTGCTGTTGTCCACTCGCAAGGAATCACCCATCTTAGAGCCTTTGTGCTGACCACTCCCTCAGCATGGAACACTATTTCCTCTGATATCACTGGAGTTGAATGCCTCATCTCCTTCAAGTTTTTGATCAAACCATTCTTTTTTCCATGTGATCTACCCAGATCCATTGACACAGCTGGCAGCTTGCCTGCCCCCACCACACTTCCTATTATTTTCCCCTAAAGTATTATCAGTTTCTCTACATTGTCATATACTCATTTATTATGTTTATTTGTATTGTGTGTCTACCCCATAATAGGACCTAAGCTCTATGAAGGCAGGAATTATAGGCATTTTTGGTTTTGTCTACTGATGCTTCCAAAAATCACCTAGAACAATGGTTGAAACATTGTTCCTGCCTATCGTATATTTACATATATCTTGAATGAATGAGTGTACATTCACATTTTGTTCTAGGGTCCCAGAAAAACTTTTAAGTCGATTTTTAAAAATAAGTTTATTTATTAATTAATTTATTTTTCAAGTGGGAGGGAGAGTGAGAGAGAGAGAGAGGAGGGAAAGAGAGAGAGAGAGAATCTTAAGTAGGCTCCATCCCCAACACAGAGCCCAATGTGGGGCTCGATCTCAGGACCTAGAGTCCAAGACCTGAGCCGAAATCAAAAGATGCTGAACCAACCGAATCATCCAGGTACCCCTAAGTGAATCTAGAACCAATAATTTAGGACTGGCCCATGGAAGCTTGACTGAGAAAACGATTTTTTCCTTTCCTTTCTTGTCATAATTCTCCCTTTATTTCCTGCTCAATAATAGCAAGTATCCAGAGATTTCTGATGAATGAGATTTTCACAGGTCAAGCCTTCTAAGCAGATTATTAACCAAAATACTTTAATGAAGCTTTTAATCCAATTTAGTACCTAAATGCTGGATGCCAATGCCAGGCCATTGTGGTTAACCTAGTAGTATGGAAGAGTACACTTTGTATTCTGTTAACATCTTTTTTTTAAATAATGATTTTTATTTTCATATATTTGAGAGAGAGAGAGACAGAGATAGCAAGAAAGAGCACCAGCTGAGAGGAGAAGCAGGGAAGAGATAGGGGGCTCATTCCTAGGACCCTGGGATCATGATCTAGCCCAAAGGCAGATGCTTACCTGACTGAGCCACCCAGGCACCCTGATATTCTGTTTACATCTAAAATTCAAATTATGTGATTAAAAAAAATCATTAGTTGATATCCTCCACTTATATTAGAACTAGTTGTTCAGTCTAAATTAGATTTTTTCCCCCTCCTTCCAGGGTATCATTATGTTCTTTATGCCTTACAAATATAATATTATAAATATAATAAAAAATACATTAAATGTATCTAACACAACTTCTTGGAGCCAGATTAGGTCTGACTGCAGAAACTGGCATCACATACTAGAACAATTACCGACAACAAGTTCTTTTTGTTCTTTATTTTGATGACACAAAGGATTAAATAACAAATAATTTTCTAGGCTATAATAATATTATCCATTTTCAGCCTTTTAACTGATGGAGAGGATTTTTTTTTTGTTCTAAATGAAAATAGAAAGTATAATGGCTAGTGGATGACTTCATATCTAATTATCCACATCTTAGTTTGTAGAAAGGCAATTCCAGGTTATTTAAGTTGAAATAGTTTGCCTAGAAATCAATGTAATAGAAGCCTGATTTTTCTATTAAAAAATACCTTCTTTTTTGTTTGTTTTGAACCATATTCAACACTCTAAGTACAGATCTAAGTATAGATTGGATAAATTTTCACATCTATTCAATTTTAGCATTTAAATCTATTTCCAGGGTGGGAGGTAGGGGCACTCTTTTTACAACAAAAACTTTAGTATTGACTGTCAGAACAATTAAATTCTTACTGAGATTACCTTAGCGTGTTTCATTTCTCGCACTCTCTGGTTTAGGGAAAGATTAACAAGAATTGTTCAAAGCACCATGTAGGGTCTAGACACAAGTTGGATTTGGGGTCTCCCAGAAGCATCTACTCTGGGATCTGCCCTAATTCTCCAACCAACTACATCTGAAATAACAAAGATGAGTGCTAGGAAGAGCACGGAAATGCTAAATAGACCCTTCTAAGTTTGCATCCGTACAACACCATGCATGGTATCCCAAGAAGGGAGCATTCTGACTTGGATATCAAGGATCTGGGATACAAATGGAGAGAAAACAAAATAATCTAAATGAATTGCCTTTATCGAGATGCTCTCCGTTTGTTAAAGTCCATACAGAGAACAGTCATTTGGAGCCATAAGGGTCACATATGTGGAATTATTTCATTTCCACCAAGACAGAGAAATGAGGACCAGATTTACTCTACATTTTTAAACAACAACAAAACAGAGAAAATCTATAAAATAAGCGTTTCCAGCACCTGACAAGAGCCCCTGAGAGAGGAGAGACAAATGAAACAACTAAAATGATGCCTTTCCACCTGTATGGCTGAAAGTGGAAATAATTCACAACCTCTGGGAAAACATCTTCAATCATTCTTCTTTCATTTTTCAGAATATGTAAAAGAATCCATTTATTCTACAATAGGCCTTGAGTCCCTTATAATCCTTATAGGCTGTCACAGCCAGTAAAGAAGACAAACAAGAAACAAGTAAACAATGAAATAAGTAACACAATTTCGCTGAGAAAGAGCCTAAAGCCAACAATAAAACAGTAAATGATTCATTGGGACTGAGGACAGAGTATGTGCCTGTTTAGGCATGATAATCCTAAAAGTCATTTTTTAAAAAAAAAAGATTTTATTTATTTATTTGACAGAGACATAGAGAGAGAGCACAAGTAAGCAGAGTGGCAGGCAGAAGGAGAGAGAGAAGCAGGCCCTTCGCCGAGCAGGGAGCCCAATGTGGGGCTCAATTCCAAGATCCTGGAATCATGACCTGAGCTGAAGGCAGCAACCAAGACCTGAGCTGCCTAACTGACTGAGCCACCCAGGCACCCCCTACAAGTCATTTTTAAGAGGGCATTTGAGCTGAGAGACCTGAGAAGTGATGAGCAGAGAGCTATAGAACATTCTGGATATGAAAAACATGACATCAGAAGACCATGAGAGGAGAATGAGACTGAGACAGAAGAACATGGTAATGACGGGAACCTGGTAGAAAATGATTCCAGAACGGCAGGCAAAAGCCCGATCATGCAGGGCCTTAAGGCCCATGGAAAAAGCTTGGTATTTTATTCTAAGTGGATTTACTTTAAATCTAAGAACGTTTTAAGCAAGTGAATGACATGATTAAATTTCAACAAAAAATAATTCACCCTGATTTCTGGGTGGAGAATGGATTATACTGGGTTTGGAGTGAATACTAAGAGCCAACATAGAAGGCAAATTGAAGGCAAGAAACAATGGTGGACCCGAGTGGCAGCTGTAGGTGTGATGAGAAGCAATTAAATTTGGAATACACGTTCAAATTTATATTAAAATATTTCCAACACTGCAGATATGGTTCTAAGTACTTTCATGCGATAGCTCATTTGATACTACAACGGCCATATGATGTGGGCACTATAAATATCCCAATTTTACAGATGAGCAAACGAAGGCACAGCGTAGTTAAGTAACTTGTTGAATATTACAGGTTAAGTAAGAGGTGAAGCCTCTCACAGGGGTCTGGCTCTAGAGTTCCAATCTCTTTACCATTACACAATGTCGTAGAACCCACAGGAACTGCCAATCTCTCACCTAAATCACATTAGCTTTCTTTTGGTTTCTCAGAAATGTCATAGTCTTTTTATTCCCCTGGGGACTTCATATGGGTTTGTGTTCTTTCCCTGAAATGCACCCCCACCAGATTTGATGTCCTGTTTTACTCATTCCTCCTCATCCTTCACACCTTCCCTCCGCTTCAGTGTCACCTCCCTACGGTGGACATTTCATCCTGTCTAGAGTTCCCTCCCTACACTCTTTTCCTTTTTATTACACTACTCTGTTTCTGCCCTCGTAATCTTTTAGTACAATCTATGGTTTACATGTATTTGTGTCCTTTTTCTTCCAGTGTCTTTCTCCAACAACCGTATGATAGACTCTATGACACCAGGGACAGCGTGTGTTTCATTACAGTATTTTTCGGCACCCAACACAGTGTTGAAAACATAGCCATCACTCAGTAAGCCATGGATGAGAAAACCTGAAAATGGAAGCCTAGTTTTTGGTAAAGATAACCGACAGATAACGAGGAATAGAGAGAAAGAGTATATTAAGAAATCGTTTTGTAAACCACGTCACACATTGCTCAAAAGTTTAGAAGAACCGCATATAAGAAGACAGTCATTCTTTCATTCAACGGGTATTATTGGCTAGTTCATAAAGGCCAGGTGTACTTGGTCACTGCAGTAGTAAACAAAACAGACAAAAATACCTGCCCTCCTGGACCATACAATCTAGAGGGAGGTAATAAACAAAATTGATAAACAAATGAAAGGCTAAAAATGAAAAATAAATCAAAGAAGGGAGCCAAGGAGTGTTGAACAAGGGAGTTGGGATTCAGTAGATGTCCAGTGAAGTCTTCACTGAGAAGGTGACATTTTAATACAGATCTGAAGGAGATGAAAGAACAAGCCAAGCAGGTATCTGGAGGCAGAGAGGTCCAGGCAAACAGAACAGCAAGTATAGAGCGCTAAGGTGGGAGCGGACTCAGTACGCTTTAAGGAACAGCAAGAAGACCAGTATGGCTGGAGCCGACTGAACATGAGGCAGAGCAGTAGAAAAAGGAATTAGAGAGGTATTATAGAGGCAGGTGTGCAAAGATCCTCCACAAATTTGGCCCATTTGTGGCCGCCTTTCCAAAAGCTATGGGGAGCCACTGGAGGATATTCAACAGTGGAAGAACATACTCTGACTTAGGTTTTCGTAGTCTAGCTGCTCTGATAAGATTAAACCAAAGTGGAGTCAGGATGGACCCGTGAATCCAGATAGTAAGCTATTGCTTAATCCTGACAAGAGATAACAGCGGCTTGGACCAGTATGTAGCAATGGAGGTGCTGAGCTAGGAAGACAGCGGAGAGATGAGACAGAAGGGAAGGGAAGGAGTTCGTATTGGAACATGTTACATTGGAGATGCCTAGTAACATTCAAGTGGAGATGTAAGATGGGCAACAGCCTTTGTGAGTCTGGAGTTCAAGGAAGACATCCGGGCTGAGTCATAAATATAAACCTGACGTTTACAGTCACAAGAGTCTGTATGAGATTAACAAAAGAAAGTATGTAAGCAGGAAAGATGTAGATGAACCAACAGGGAAAGGAGACACCCAAGGGGTAGAAGAAAAACGAGAAGGATGTGATTCCTGGAAGTGAAATGCAGACAGTGTTTACAGGTGAAGCGACAGTGAATAATCAACTGGATCAAATGTTACTGGCATAAAACACAACCGTTGTGTCCTCCTTGGCTGGGGTTCCTTTGGAAAGTCTTGTCTTTGTCAATTTTAGAACTGGATTTTGCTACCAATCCCCCAATGCAGATAGATGTCAGAGGAAGTTCGAGCTGTTATTTTCCCTGCAGCCTGGTGAATTTTACTGGAGAAGTGCACCCTACAGAATCTGGAATCTTTTCTGTAATTCCTAGACATATGTTTAGCAATAGTGATTACTTGGACTATACTTTTAGAAATCTGCACATTTTTCTGCTCTTCTACAAGATGTATCATTATAAATGATGCCATGCAGGGTCCGAGTTTTCAGGTGGACAATTTCAGAAGCAAAAATCCAGGATGAAAATTTATGGATACAGATATAGACATGGATAAATCATGTATATGCTATGCAAATATTTATTGTATAGTGTCTATTTTTATAGTTATATTTTTATTATATTTACTTTAGTGTGTACATCTCACTGTTCTAATTAGACATTTTTGCATTTAGAAAACAATCAAGTGTGGGGCACCTGGGTGGCTCAGTCAGCTAAGCATCTGACTCTTGATTTCAGCTCAGGTCATGATCTCAGAGTTGTGAGATCCAGCCCCGTGTTGGGCTTACTCACTGGGTGTGGAGCCTGCTTAAGATTCTCTCTCCCTCTGCTGCTCCCCCCCTCCAAATTTTAGAAAACAATCAAGCGATCACATTTTACAAGATAATAACATCCCATTTGAAACTAAAATGCAATTTCATATTCTTTTGAAAGAGTCACCATTTCCACTGAGGTTTGCATTGGCAACATAAGAGTATTAATTCAGTAAAGAAAATTAAATATTAATAAAAGTATGCGATAGATCATGTTCTTTATTTCTTGGATTCAGAGCTTTGTTCTGCTTTTTATTTCAAGTACATGAGGTGAGTGCCGATAAAATAAAATGAAACATAATTTTAAATAAAATTAATTTAAAATAAATGAAAATAGATATATTAGTATGCTCTAATTAATGCCAAATGACAAAAAATAATTTTTGCAGGCTAACTTGAAATGAGCTTTTTTGGATGCATGTAATTATCTGTAGTCTCAATTTTATTTTTAACCACTAACTGCTGGGGCTGACTTCAATTGGCTTCATTTGTGTTTTAAATAATTAGTATTTAATAATGTATTATGCATTACAGGGATAGTCACAGAGAACCCAAGTTTCAATTACCTGCCACTTCAAATTATAGACTCTCGGTAATTAGCTTCTGCCACATAACCCATAATGAAACAGACCAAAGTTAATAGAAAGCAGGAACAAAACTACATAGCCAGTTTGGCATGAGTAGATTTCAAAATAAACCAATTTGTGTGCCTTTTAATGTATTTCTCTGCAGGAATTAGAAAGCTGTCCGGCTAACCTTCCTGAGTCTCCCTAATTTATAATAAAAGAGATAATAATGAAGATAGTGTCTGCCTCGTGGGGGTGACTTATTCACCATGAGAGAGGCATGTAGTTTAGATGTCAGGATTTCATCAACTCCAGTACACAGTACTGTATTTGGAATCAAGTCTGAAGTCCTCGCATGACCTAGGAGGCCTTTTATCCAGGGTTCTCCCAGCCAACTGGAGGATCCAACAGGATCCGTGGGGCTGGAGGAGGGGATCAGATCAGATCTGTGAGGGCAGGGTATGGGGAGGTGGGAAGGCTGGGGAGGGCTGGAGGTGCCTAGCCTCAGCATGCTTTGTAAGTGTACCCAATGGGCAGGTTTGAGAACCCTTGTCCTACAAGATCATGTCCAGAGCTGCACTGCCTGCCAGCTTATAAGAAAGGCAAGTCATCAGGCCCCACACTAGACCAAGTGAATCAGAAGCTGAGAGCAGGACACAGTGCTTTAATAAACCCTCTGGCAGATTTTGATATGCCCTAAAGGATGAAAACCAGCGCTCTAAGCTCTTGCCATTCAGAGCATGTTTTACCTTCCTTCGAGTAACATCAGCACCACGTGGGGGCTTGTTGGACATGCAGAATCTCAGACCTATCCCAGACCTCCTGAAGTAGAGTCTGCATTAGAACAAAATCCCCAGGTGACAGGTAGGCACGTTAAAGTTTGAGAAGCACTACTCTGACATAATCGTTCTCAATCTTGGCTACAAATCGGAAGCATTTGGAGGAGCTGTAAAAATTACAGCTAGGCTGAGCAGGGAGCTCCTGGTTCTCCTATTTCAGCGCACAAAGCTCTACCTTCACCATTTTGCGATAAGCTCTTATTGTAATAAGGGCTCTACTGCAACGAAATGCTTTGGGCTTCATCTACCCTATTTTCACTAGAACAGCCTCATGATGGCTGAAATAACTAAATTAGTACAACTCTTGCTTCTGGCTATGCTCAGAGGGCCTCGCAGTATCCCTAGATCCCAAAGCAGCCTCTGGTTCTTTCTGGGAGTCTTGACACTCTCACAGACACTGTGGTATGTTCCCTAAAGTCCACACTCTGCCAGAGCCACTAGATTTGCTCTGCTCTTCTCCCCCTAACTATGGGTCACACGTCATTCCTTTTATCCCAAAGCCACAGCACTGCAAAAGCCTTGGTTTCAATGTCTCTCAAAAAAAAAAAAAAAAAAGTCCCTCAGCTTCAGTGGTGAGCATAGATGGGGTAGATCCTTGTCCTCCTCCTTCCTCACCAAGAACAGAAATGAAAAACCTTTCCCTTTAGTTTTCAGCGAAATGAGAATTCCCCATAGCAAGGTACATGATTTCCCAGAACTATCTCTTTGGATCTATCAGACACCACCAGATCCTAAACACCGGCTTAGGTCGTGGTAGGAGCAGTTATATTTTGGGAGCAAACTGAGTCCTATCGGAACCAAGGCTCAAGAAGCCCCTTCCAAATTCGATGGAGATGCTGGAGCCCACATTTCCACAGGTGCTGATCTCAGGCAGATCTGCTTCCTGCCACGCCTCACCTGCCACTATTTCCTGTGGTCTGACAATCCCTCCTCCCCTGCACCTTTTGGGGAGTTAACTTAGGATCTTTCCGTGGTGTTCCAGACACAAAGGGGGCTTCCCCATCCACTTGGAGCATTGAGTACACAGTTTCCAACTCCCAAGCAAGGAACTGGCAGACGTAAATACATCAAGTTGGGCCAAAATGTTGTTTGGCACGATGTCAGTATACTGTAAATCAACTTACAAGATGGCAGAAGACATGACTTTAAGAGAAATATTTGAGACAGTGTTTTCAAGAAGATTCTTATTTACCACAGAATTATCGCAAACTACATGCTGCTTGAAAACAAATCTTCCTTTCCACACTCAAACATTTATTTTCGTTCTGAACTCCCAGGCTATTTCTAGTTTCCAGCAAAGTCTGTTTTGTTCCAAAATGTCTTTAATCCTGAAGGAGATGATATATATTTTCAGTGTGTCACTGTAGATGTAGAATGTTCTCAAATTGTTTCGAGAATGCTGAAAACTTTCAAACTTTTCAGGAGCAACTACTGAAAAGCCAGAGGTACCTTGTTTTGTTGTCATAACCTTGTAATAAAGTCAGAAATGAATCAAAGAAAGTCAATAGAATCATTCCTGGGTTATAGTTCCAGCTCAAAAAATATTTGTTGAGTGAATGAAAAAACTGGTGTACAAATGAATCAATTTCTGCTTTTATGTTGGTAGCCTAAACCTAAAGAGATTTCTAAGGGTTATGAAAACTTGGAGCACATTACTTCCCTAATTATTTTCGTTATCTTTTCTTTGAAAGTAAAAAGTTGGATATTTTATTTGACCTCTATTTTCACTTCAAAAATTCGCCTATTCACATACTTAGATAAGCATTCTCAGGACACGTGGTAAAAGTGTATCAGGACTTTACTATTGTGCATGCTATGATATGGGTTATACTTGCAAATTTCCTCCAATACTTTCTTGATCTCTGGGATCAAGTTAAATGGCTATACGGAGATTTGCCCACATCTTTCTGGAAAGCAAATTCTGGTTCGGTTCTAATGACAAATATTTCCTTCGGTTTAACAGGCAAGAGTGGAAGTCACAACATACTGACCTCCAGCAAGAAAGGGCACTGATATTTACTCTGACAACATAGGCTTATTGAGACATGAATTGCACCTGTATTTTTCAAAACATTCACTTCTGTGATAGTCTACAAGTCCCAATAGTCCATATATCCTCATCTGCTAAACCATTCAGCCACTTACCTTAGGTGGCTGACAACCGTGGATGGCACATTCCTGGAGCAGAATGGTGGGAGACAGAGAGGCAAACAGCTTCACCTTTTTCTTCTTTTGTCCTCAGCTTCTGAAGCTACTGGTTAGTAGAGCTGCTCAGTGAATAAAACATAAGTTCTTGATGGCACCTGTGGCAAGGAGGTAACGAGTTTCTGTCTTAGTTTCGGTGTGCTGTTATTAACATCATCCCACTGACCTTAATTTCAACAGGCTCCCCCTTCACTCCCACACCTAAGGAGTAACAATCAAATGTATTAATGAGCTCCAGAGTCCAACTTCCTGGGTATCCCTCCTATCTTATGCACCAAGTGACTTGGGGCTGTCACTGTAAACTCCCTGCTCTTGTTCCTCTGTCAGTAAATAGGAATGACATAACATCAATGTGAATCTTAAGGAAGGTGGTTTGGTCATCCATTGAACAGATGTTTATCGAGTGCCCACTGCATGCCAGGCACTATGCTGGTGTTTGGAACAGAGTGATGATCAAGACAGAAAAGAAAGTCCCTGTGCTCATGGAGCTCACATTATTGTGAGAAGAAACAGTTGGAAATACACTTAGGAGAGTGACTGGTTCCCAATAAACAGTCCTTCTGCACTTAGTGACTGAGCGCTCTTCGGAGTCATGAGGGTTAAAAATAGTGATCTCAAGCAAATACGCTCTTGAACATTTTCTTTCCTAGTCGTGCTTTTCTGTATTTTCCAACACGTTTACAATGAGTGCTGGTTACTTAGGTAACAAAAAGAGCAATGACGTAATTTAACAAATACCTCATGGTGTATACTGGAGAGAGATATGGTTCTGGTAATGATTCCATGAATATCCACTGCCCAGGCTCTTTTCAGCCCTGCGAGCTTTTCTGTTATTTCAGCATCTCTCATCCTTTGGTCTAGTCTCTATCCTGAACCTTCTCCTTTGTGGATGGACAAGAATGTTATTTTTGTGTTTTGATCCTGCATTTAGTTAAAAAAAAAAAATCACTCCAAATTTTTTTCGTCCTTATACAACAAGAAAATCCCAGGCAACTATTTGCCCTATTGCTAGTGAGCTTCAACTATTTATTGTTTTTTCAGAGGAACTGTCTTATATCTTTAGCATAAATCCTTTGTAGTATTTATTTTCCTTAACTATGGATGCTAAATGTTACAATTAATATTTTTCTTCTTTCAGCCTTCATTAGAGCCTCACCAAACCACAACACCTTCTTTTTAATGACACGTTTTGGCTCTACCTAAATTAGTACAACCTTTAACAATCCCAGAAAATGATCTTCCTTTCCTAAATCTTTTCCCAAAACCATGACATTGTTGTGTTACTCTCATTCTGCAGAAATTACTTGGCTATTTATTTTCCTGGGTTACCTTTCTGCTTTGCTCATGACATTCCTTTTTAAATTCCCAAAGTACTCTTTTGTTCTACACATCCTTGTACAAAATAAAAGTATCTGTTAATTTCCACAATACTCTCGGGAGAAAAGACTCAAAGTTAAAAAAATCAAAAGTATTGCCACGTAGTAAGCATTGAAGATATTACTTATAAGAAAGCCTATGTCATACAGGTGTTTTTAAATGTAGGTTTTAAAAAAATTGCACCTCCTTTTAGCGCTAAAACAATATTCCTAAGACCACATGGTACTTGAAAAAAATACAGAAAAATTTTAGCAGTCTCCTTTCCCCCAACATTCAATGCACACCGGTATGTTTCATAAATCCACCTTGCATGTCACTCTGACCCCAGCAAGTCCGATACCATGCATACGCATCACACCATCCCTAGGTGGCGAACTGGAACTGGAGCTGATTTCTCCCTATTCCTCCCCAGTGAGGGAATGGCCCAACCTTTACTTCTGAGAAGGTCAGTTAAGCTTTAACAAAATTATGCTGAGGACTTGAGGGAACAGAAAGATTTCTGACCCAGCCAGGCAACACTTAAAACTGTGTATTTTACTGGACTACTTACAGAGTTTACAGGCTGTTCCAGTGAACTCCACTAGAGGTTTCTCTTCCTTTCAGCACATCTATCACCTCTGTTGAAGAGGGAAGCCCTTCTACCAATTATTTTCCACTCCTTGGAATCAAGACCCCAGAGAAAATGAACAGAATATTTCTTGGGGTTCCCGGTTGGCTCAGTTAGTTAAGTGGCTGCCTTCAGCTCAGATCATGATCCCGAGGTCCTGGGATGGAGCCCCGGATTGGGCTCCCTTCTCAGTGGGAAATCTGCTTCTCCTTCTCCCTCCGCCTGCCACACCCCATGCTTGTGCTCACTCACTCTCTCTTTGACAAGTAAAGGAACAAAATCTTAAAAAAAAAAAAAAAAAAAAAAGAATATTTCTTAAAGTAAAAATTTACTCTAAAAATACATTTTGTAAAAGAAAGTAATATCACCTTCTTAATGGAGACCAGCCCAGCTTTTCTTTTTTACCAATTCATTCCAAGGTAGGTGCTTATTCTTAAACTTGTAGAACTCAAAGACTTACTGAAATGGGTGTTCCAACAACAAAGGGGAAAAAGTCTTCTCTGAAGGATAAAGGCATGCCTCTATCCAGAGAAACAGGATGGGTTGGCAGCTTTAAAATAACCTCCCTTCCCTACTCTTCACACTTTCCCCATATATGGCCATAACACTTTCAAAAATATTGGGGTTTAGCCTCAGAGAAAGTTGTGACACACATGTGTAACTTGACTCCTACTCTTTTCTTCACTCCTAATTGTAAGACAAGCATTGAAAACCAAACCTGCTTATGATTTCAAGCTAAGGAGTGTCATACTTTATTTTGGAAATTTAAGGCAGAGAAAACAACCCCAGGACCAATCAGTTGCCATATGGCTATGTTTATGCACAGCTGGGGCCCGACTGAGAAGACTGGCAGTTACGACAATTACGTGGTTAGTGTTTAGTAGTTGTAAGGAAGGAACTAAAGATAACTAAAGATAAAAGCACACAATAGGAAGAAATCAAGAGGAACTCACACATAGTCTTCCAGACTGTAATGTAGCATGCCCATCCTATGATTGATATGAACTGGATTGCTGCCATAATTTCTCTAAAGAAATGCATCTAAAACACTCTGCCAGTCAGGAATCTAGTAGGAAACAGATGGCATAATCAAATTGGATAACTTAAAGATAGTTTAATAAAGGAACTATTTATAATGGTGGGCAGCTTAAGGAAACCACAATTGGTAGTGCAGTACTAGTGGGCCAATAGTGGTGAGGTCTTACTGCCTCAGTCTTGAAGGGTCAAGAAGAGAGAACAGTTGGAACCAGGGGGCAGAGAAGGTTATCTGGAGATGGGCACCTTGTAGAAGCTAATGACATTATTGCAGGGATAGGGCAGCCTATGAAAATCCCACAGTGTCGGGAAGAAGCCAAGAAGAAACACACGCTGATGTCAGCCTTCTTTCCCTGCGATCACCCACCATTGGTTCCCATGGCTGAACCTGATAGGAACAGTCTCACAGAGTCTCACAGGGCACAAAGCAGGAGGAGAAGGGTATAGAGCATATCTGGAGGGGCAAACGTATGTCTCCTTAAGTCAGATAGTTTTTCTGGTCTTCCACTTCTGCCTTGTACACAACTGGTACAAAGGGAGTCTGGCTTTTGATCAGAGAATGAACAGGAAGCCACGCTGGTCTAATAGAAAGAAAAAAATAAATTTAATGATTGATTTACTTACGATTTAAAAAAAAATCAATTCCTCCATTCTTCTTAGGCACATAACACCTAGAACAGGGTTTTTGGTTTTGTTTCTCCTAAAGCATTTTGGTATACTATGAAATTAGATTTTACTTTGTAGGTCATAGGTTCTGAAGAATTTTGAGCTGGAGAATGCCAAACTCTATTTGCATATTTTAAAGAATGCCTATAGTATTTAAAAGCTGATTTTGAAAGTGATGCGTCTAGAGATAGTAATACTCTTTGAGATATTGAGGACATTTGTGAGAAAGAGAAGGCAAGGGATATGAGAAATTTGCAGAGGTAACATTAATAGGATTCCATTCTTAACTGAATATGAGCATTAAATTATGAGTGCAGAGTGACTCTTAGACTCCTACTTTAAAAAACAACAAACGTGTAGATGGTTATTGGAAGAGGTGGATACTGATTCAATTAGGGACATATGCAGCTAATGTGCCTACAAAATCCAACCAACTGGATACAGACCCATCACACACAAGAAAGAGATATGGAAGTTATCATAATGTAGAAAGTCGTTACGGCAATGATGATGGTAGAATCAGGTAAAGATGGAGGGGAGCACAAAGAGACAGCCAAGAATGGAGGCTTTGGCCAACAACATTTTGAGAAATCAGACCTTTTCCTGTTTTAGTGCCATTGCAAATCTTTCCCATGACTCTAAGCCCCATCAGGGACAGAGACTTGGCCTGTTTTGTTTCTCCTGGAGATCTAGCACGGTGCCTGGCATATGGTTAAGTCCTCGCTACATATTATTGAACAGCTGGTGGGTTCAGCTTGGCTAATGGGCACAGGAGAGGGTGGTCTGATTTGGAACTGGAGTTATTCTGAGATTAATTCACTCCCAAGGATTCTCCCATTTCTGCATTTTTGGGGGGCTCCCCACAGAATCTGAATTTCTTTTCCTCAACTCAGTTGCTGGGAAGTTACAATATATCTTCTTTGCTTCTATTTTTCAATTTTTAACTTTTTCATCAGAATGATTCGTTGAATAATGTAGTTTTTAATTCCTGTATTTCAGACTTCGTTTCAGGCTTAGCCTTTAAGAAATAAATATTTTTAATCATGCTGCTTTATTCACTTCTTTTTGTTTTTGTTTTTTGTTTTCTGTAGAGAAAGATTATCTCACTTTTTTCTTGTAAAACCAGAGGTCCATTCAAAGTTTGGATAGTAATCATCACCAGACTGATAGGACGCATGCTCATAAATATGGAGAGATCATGTACCAAAAATCACAACTACTTTAAGGACTGTGTATCTTAAAGCAGTGGTCTCCAAACCAGGTTGCCTACCAAGATCCCAAGACACGCCCCCCCTCCCCCGCCCCGCCAAAGGGTACATGGGCACAAGAGGGAAGCAATTTCCAAAACTTCCAGTCTTACTTGGCCTCTTGCCTAAGACTCATCTGCCTAAGAAGGTGTCTGTTGTAGAGGCTGTTTGTTCTCTTTTTGCATCTTCTTTACCAGTTCTCATAAACTTCAGTAGGGATCCAAATCATCTGGAATTCTTGTGGAAACCCGGTTGCTCTCCCATTACCAGAATTTCTCTCATTACCAACAAGTAAGGTAGGGTAGGGTCTTGCATTTCTTTTAAGTTTCTAGGTGGTGCTAAAGCTGTTTTTTCAGGAACAAACTTTGAGAGTCAAAGGCTTCAGACAATCAGCCTTTTCCCACTTTACAAAAAACAACCACCACATCAAACACAGTTCCAATCCATCCTGAATCTTAGGAGGCATTTCCATGGAACATGAAAAACTATGAGCAAACAGAACAAACCAAAATTAATTATCCCAATGATAGTGTACAAATCAAATCTTTTTTTAAGGCAGGTGTTTGCAAAAATATTAAGAATGACTTCATTGAGTGGTCAGCTGAAAGATAATTGAAAACAACTTTCAGTACAATGCTATGGGATTTTTGGCACATAATTCAGAAAGAGGTAAAAAAGCTGAGTAACGTTGCACAATAAAACTATGATTTCCATAATTTCCTTGTATGTAAATAAGTTGTCTCAGTGTTTAAATCTGTAAAAACAAAACAGGAACAGAACTGAAGCTAAGCCATGATATATTTCTAGTTCTTAAGTAGTATTTACTCACAGAAATCTGAATTGGGAAAAACAATTCCAATCATCTCACTGAGATGTATTTCTCTATTTTAAAGATTTTATGTATTTATTTGAGAGAGAGTGAGAGCAGGAGAACATGAGCAGGGGGAAGGGTAAGGGGAGAGGTAGAGGGAGAGGGAGAAGCAGACTCCCTCCTGAGCAGGGAGCCAGAAACAGCTCCATCACAGGACCCTGAGCCAAAAGCAGACGCTTAACCCATTGAGCCACACAAGCACCCCTGAGATACATTTCTAATAAAATTTTACAATTTGTATAATTATCTTTCAAGTTCTGTAATAGTGTAATACTGTTTTGATCAATCATATAATCAGTAAATTACAATGATAATTCAGTATGAGAGAAGATTTTAAACTTTTACACTTTACATTCACAAGAATAATTAATTTTCATAAATTTAAGTTTTGATCTCTATATGTTTGATACCTAAATCAGTAGAAGACTTTCAGGCATATAAATGTATAACATTTGTATAAAATTCCATGGGGGGAACTGAAATTAAAAAACAAGTCTAGGGGCACCTGGGTGGCTCAGTGGGTTAAGCCTCTGCCTTCGGCTCAGGTCATGATCTCAGGGTCCTGGGATCAAGCCCCGCATCGGGCTCTCTGCTCAGTGGACAGCCTGCTTCCCCCTCTCTCTCTGCCTGCCTCTCTGCCTATTTGTGATCTCTGTCTGTCAAATAAATAAATAAAATCTTTTTTTTAAAAAGTCTAAAAATAAGAAAAGAAAAATAAAAAATGTCTGACTGTTAAAAGTCTTATTCTTCAAGCATTTTAAAAATGGATAATAGTAGGTATGAAACCACTATGGTATTTAGATTCCACTGAATATATTTAAGAATAATGTTACTTGTTTATTTTAGAATGTCAATATTTAAAATATGCTAAATATATCATCTTTTACAACTGTTTGACTTTATGATGAAAAATGTTTTTGTTGACAACTTAAAATGTGATGGGCATATAAGCTTTAAAATTTTATTTTAGAAGCAACACTACCAAAAATCATTTCAGACTTTCTGCTTTCAGGCAGTAAACTTTTAATCTTTGGCAGGGATCATGTGATAGGCTCAGGCAGAACTCTGAATTAAGTTTTAATTAAAACCCAAGCTTTGCTTATTCTGTAAACACCTCAACAAAAACCATTTCTGTTCTTGTTTGGCATTCGCTCTTTCTTGTCCAGCTGGGATCCAAACATACAGAAATGAGTAATAATGGGAAAAGATTATACAATCTTGAATGACTCACTCAAAGACCTTTATAAACTTTCTATTTAGACTTGTTTTAGAAAAGAATCATTTTCCCAAAGTTTGGTTTGTTTAGCAAATGTAAATTGTGCAAAAAAAAAAAATGCCCAGATATCAGTACAAAAACATTGCTGTGGGCATTTTTCTTCAAAAACCATCTCACTGCATTTGTAATATTAGGAAACACAAAGAGAAATGCATTAAAACACATTGACATCATCAAGTCTGTAACCACTTGATAATAACATATTTCTTTTTCTAATATATATGTTCTTTGCAGATTATTTTCTTGGGAGATATTCATGCTCAGGTTAGGTACAAAATCTACTCTGGACTTTTTGCAAGCTATTACATCTTTTCTGTCCATTTCCAAATTTCCTAACTTTATTGTACATGATATACGACTTCTGGACAATTAGCTCAAGGCTAACCCAGTTCCTATTTCCTGTACTGTATTGAAAATTCACTTAAGATTAGCAAAGGTCTATTGTCTATGACATTAAAATGATATATCCCTCCCTGTACAAATCTCTTACCTCTTTTTCCTTTTAGCTACTCTGGAAGATTACCTCTTCTCAATAGCCCTCAGTGGTAGGGACACATTCTTCTTCCTGATATGCAGTCTAGCCTTTAGAAACAGAAAACCACCTCTGGCTGACTTTGAGTGCAACAAGCCTCCTTAAACTTCTCACTCTGTTCCAGTATTCTGGGTACTAGAACATCCCACAGATTGCATTATTTGCACCTAGATCAATAAAAACTTATGTGATGGGCTTATAAACATCTAATAAGAGTGTACATGCACAAGTAATGAAAATGCTTGTCCACTCCCTTGGGTAATTTCTGTTTAAAGCTCTGGGTAAAAGGTATGACAGACCTGATTGCACATTGTAAGGACAAGCTCAGCAAGGAAAAGAATCTCTTCTGCATCTATTCATGTCCAACTTCCCACATATTTTTGACATTCCAAGAAAAAAACCTCAAAATAATTTTCAACTCGCCTTTGTCCTTTCTGATCTTCTATACAACCTTAGAACATATCATGGATGTGTTCTTCCAAATTATCAGTAAACATATTGAAAAGAATGGGCTGTAAAATAATCCCCATGGGATGCATGCAATATAAAAACTTCCTGTGGGCAGAGACCTCTCTAACTCATTCATTGCTGGATCTCCAGGGCCTAGGAATGTGCCTGACGTAGCAAGTACTCAATCAGTAGTGAAAGAATCCAACATGAAGGAATGGACGGAAATCTGGGTGGACAGAAACTTGATATTTTTGACATCTTCTGATCACTTTTTAGATAGAACCTTCTAGCCAGTAAACCAATCTCTTAAATGTATAACAATTGGAACACAAAATTTTGTATTTTTCTTGAGGATATCATGCAGGCTCTGGAGATTACCTACATTGACTCCAAACTAATTATGTGACTTTGGACCAAGAACTCGAGTTTTCTATGGCTGGTCTCTCATTAATCAGACAGTAACAACACCTGTCTCATAGGCCTGTCGGGAGACGATACACATAAAGCACTTGGCCCGGTTCACAGGAAACACTCTGTAAATGAGGTATCACTTCTCCTACAGCATGTCTCTTTCACATTTGAGATTAATGCCTAACCACGTAGATGTAAACACTATCGGAATTACTCTCTCAGTGTTCGCAGGTATGTATATAATCACTTCTCTGTTAGCCACAAAAATCATTTCATCCAAGCCATCAGCTTGAACTTTGTGATGGAACTAGAACGTAAAAATGTCGGTGCACATTAGCATTTACAGTTGTAAATAACCAGACCAGTCACAGTATAGTAAAAGAAGGACTTTAGGTTTCTTTGGTGAAACAAAAGCAGGTATAAAAAGTTACAAAGGTTTTAGATTTTCATTCACAAAGAAAAAAAAAACAACAGTCATTCACATTTTACACTATACACGTTATAATATAAATACAGGAACGTATTATGTGCATTGTAATGAAGGCGAAACATTGAAACCTAAGATGTCAACACAGTATTGTTCTGTGCTCTGGAACACTCAGAGGTGGATTATACTTGGTGCAGCAACCAAGGGAACTTGCTCAAAGATGCTGAGGATGATGGGAGCCACTGTTGCTCCTTCCAAGCCAAAGGAGGTTTCATGAAAACGAATCCGTGTTGGGTTTGCTCTTTTTTGCATTTTATTCGTTGTCTACTCTTCTCAAGGTTGTTCTAACTGAAACTGGGGAAAGACTCCTAAATGCTTTCTTTCCATTATAGGGTTTTCCTCAAACGTTAAGTGGATAATGACTCAAAGTCATTTTCAGCAGTCACTTTATTCAAATAAAGGGGAGAAAACACAGTAGGAAGAGATAGGGAGAAATGTCAACATGTACACTCCACCTAACAGGAAGAAATACCCACACTCCACGCTTAACTCCTTGCTCAGAAGGGGCAAACACCATTTGCTGAAAGCTATACATTTTCCACTCTTCTCAGAATAAACACTGGATGCGTTCTATCCATCACATTATTTAATCAAGGACAAAATACCTAGATTATATGGTCCCAAACGGTGTAGGGGAAGCAAAAAGGCTAACACTGAAAAATAACTAGCATACTAGGTCAATTTTCAGGTTTGGGGGAAAATAACATCCAATAAATTAAATCAGTATGGCTTACTTCATTTATTTATGTATGCTTCACAGCTGCAGCATTCATACATGAACATTCAAAACTTTATAAAAGATTAAAATGGTTATATATACAAAATTTCTTTCTTTGACTGTGTGTGGCTGTTTTAACAATCCCCCACCCTCCAGAACCCTTAGGTCTATATCCACTTGAAATGTGTTGATCTGTAACCTTGCAAGTTAGTGTTATGAAAGCCATTAAAAAGGAGACCTGGTTGAGTTAATAATTAGCACTTTGACCCCTAAAAAAAATGCTCCTGGTCCTAGAAAAGTCCTCCGTTCAGGCCTTTCTTGTAAGTGAAGAAAAAGGAATGCAGCAAAGAAGAGTTCCACGGTGCAGTCCCTAGTTCTGTGGGGATCCTGTCAGCCAGGCTTCGGCATCACATGGAAGCAAATCGCCCTTATGGCTGACATGGCGCAGTGACCTACGAGACCTTGCGTTTTTGTTAGCTGTCCAGAAAAAGCCGTCCTCAGTCTTGCTGACAAAAGCCAAGGGAAACCGTTTCCAGCCTAAACAAACTACAAAAAGCAGCCGAACCAATGATTAAAGACCTCTGAGGCTCCATAATCATCATTAAATACGCCCAAACTCTGTGTGACTTTTTATTTTATATACAGGATTAAAATCAACATTAAATCATCTTATTTACATTGCCATTGGTGCTGAAATGGAGCTTTTTAAATAGTACAGTAGGCTGGTATACATTATAAAATGCTCTGCACTGGAGGCAAATAGAAAACTAAAGAAATTCGATAGGCTGGAAACGGTGACTTTCTGCCCTCATTTTCTTTCATCTTGTTAGCTTTTCTTCTGAATGCCAATTCTCTCATTTAAAAACGTTTTGGGAGCACAGCAACCCCAAATGACTGGACGGTGGTCCAAAAATCCAAACCAACTGATAATACTTCTAGAGGTGATAGGAAAGGCACAGGAAGTTAGGACTTTGGCTGAAATGATGAAAACACATGTTCGCCATTTTAGGGATCAGCGCCTGGACTCCTGCCACCTCCGGCTCCAACGGTGATCATGTTTTGATGTATTTATTGAATTGTCCTTTGCTGATGAGGAATTTTTAAAGTATTTCTTAGAATAAGTCCTTTGGTATGCAGACGCTACATGGAAGGAAAGAAAGAAAGAAAGAAAACACAACAATATTACTTGCTCCATACCCTAAACTACCAATACCGTAGTCGTAAAATGAGGGTGTCTAGTGGTTGTTATAGCACGGTTGTCCATTCTTTCTAAAGGACCACTTACGGTTCATGCAGGTAATTTTAGGCATAGCCCATCTTCCATTTCCTAGGCAACGGATAGTTGGAAGGTGGCGTTGAATGAAACCATCTTTGCAGTGATATCTAATCAGGGAGTTGATTTCATAACGAGGTTTCATCTTTCCAAAGGTCTTGGCGTTTTCTACAACAGGGGGCTGGCCACAAGCAACTAAAGAAAAGTAAATTGGGTTATTGCCAAATAATCTAAATATTTCTATGAGTATGAATCTTTATTTTTTTCCTCTTTCCCTTTTTCTGCTACCCAGCTAAGTATCCTCCTCAAAGGCAATCATTTAGAATTAAAAAACTGAAAATTTTCAAGAGAAGTACTAAATACTGAGGCTCTGGGCCAAGTTTAAATCTCAGATTATATCACCTTCAGTTGTGCTTTATTAAAGAACCTTTGGGCTAAATGATTATATATGCTTCTATTCATCTGGAAGGGTTACTTTTCTGAAAAATTCCAAATTAAAAATCACCTGTCTCATGCCAACATGTGGCTTTTTGGTATGGTCTCCATCAGCATCCTAAATTTTGTATTTACTACCCATTTTGGAACAATAATGGATTTGTGAAAATTAACTATCACAGTCACATCCCTGAAAAAACTTATAATCTATAGTAACACGTAGTTTTATCATATGGATAAATATGGACAAAACATGGATTTCTAAACAGAAAGAAAAAATTCTTGGTTCCCTTTATGCTTATTTTCTCTGTCTCTTTTCTGCCTGGAAATAGGGGGAAAGTCAGGACACAGCATCCATGTCTCAGTTTTATAACTCACTTATAAATGTCAACTCTTCGGAAGGGTAAAATAAAGGTAAAACTTAGACTATATAACCATCATTCTAAATTTACAATGAAAAGTTCTGAATATCAACACATGTATCAAAGCAGAAATACCAAAAAAGAAACAGCAGTAAAAGAAACCTTGCAATTTTGAAATTCAAAAAGCTGGGAAAATGGATTCAACTGAATTTGTTTTAAACTTACAGTTTTATTCAATATTAGTGCATTTGTTTTAAATGATATACTTCAATAATTAACTTTTATTAAGTTACTGTGTTTTGCTATATGTCTCTAATAAAAAATATATAACTTAACTTCAATATAATTTCCCTAAATAGCACTTCCTTTCCAGTTTACTTTGAGAATTCTGATATCACAAAGCCCATGTCATACGCTCTCATGAAATAATGCAAGCCTTCTAAGGGAAAATGATTACCAGAAACCTTCATACCAAGATGTTTGGATGTCAGCATCCTAATATCAAAAAGTTTACAAACATTAAATTTATTTACGTAGTCAGAAAGCTGTTTACAACTATATTCTTTTGCAATGACAAATGTGGTTTCACGTAAATATTTTGTTCCTCTGATTTACTTCTCCCTGGCAGATCAGCTTAGAACATATTGCCCTCATGACAAAGTTATCTTTAAGGAAACACAATCCAAGCGTATCTTTTTATTCATGTAAGATACTGTCACTAGGATAGAATCTAAAAATAGATTATGATGTCATACTATCTATAACTAAGAAATTAAAAATATTTGTGTATGTGAATATTTGATCTTCACAAATTCCTACAGGATAAACTGCAATGTCTATAAAAAGATGTTATTTTCAATGAGTAAACTACACTATGTATATGGATCAATGATAACTCCAATCTGGAATATCTATAGCCTCTAACTGGTCAAGATACTAGCAAGCATCAGATAGAATGAAACCAAAGAGATCAAAAGGTTAAAAACTACCAATTAGATAACTCATTTATACTTGATTTGGTGCTATGCCAACAAATTAAAAGTTGTATTTATCAATGGATAGATTTCTTCCAAAACTATATACGAAGACTTATGATGAAGCTAAAATAATTCAGTGAGTGCGGTATTGGGAAGGACAGGCAAATAGACCAGAAATAGATCCACATATATATGCTCAATACTTGACAGAAGCAACATGGCAGAAAAGTGAGGGAAAGGTAGTTTTTTCACCTGGACAACTGGGTATTATTATGGATAAAAATGTACTTGGTTTCCTACCTCAAAGTATATATGGGAAATGAATTCTAGAAGATTTAAATATAAGAATAAAGAAGGCAAAAACTATAAAATATTTATAAAACAACATAGAAGATCTTTCTGACTTTAGGGTAGGTAAAAATTTCTTAAGACACAAAAAGATTTGAACCATAAAGGAAATTGCAACAAAATGGAGAATCTGTTCATCAATAAATACCACAGGGTAAAAGTAAAAACAATGTACAAATTGTGATAAGATATATACAACATATATAATTGTCAAAGGATTATAAACTAGGATATAAAAAGGATGATATGTGATATGTGATAAATCATATAAAAGAGAAGCAATCAATTTTTAAAAATAAGGAATGCACATGAACAGAAACTTCACAAAAGGGTATAAATGAAAGACATGTAAGTATATTAAATGATATTCAGGGAAAAGCATCCAAGAAAATGCAAAATAAATCACAAGAGATAACATTTTATACCCACTAGATTGGCAAAAATCTCCAAGTCCAATAATATCAAATGTTAGAGAAGATGTGGAGTAACAGGACCTCTCACAAATGCTGGTGGGACTGCAAATTGGTACAACTACTTTGGAAAACAATCTGGCATTTTCTAGTAAATTTGATGGTACATATGTCCCATGACTCAGCAATGCCACTCCTGGAAAAATACCTTATGAAAGCTCACAAAGGGCTCCTGGGATCAAGTTCAAGAATGTGGATAGAAACAGTGTTCAGGGGCACCTGGGTGGCTCAGTGGGTTAAAGCCTCTGCCTTCGGCTCAGGTCATGATCCCAGGGTCCTGGGATCAAGCCCCACGTCAGGCTCTCTGCTCAGTGGGGAGCCGCTTCCCCCCCCCCCCCCCCTGCCTGCCCCCCCGCCCCCTTTGGATCCCCTTCTTTCAAAAAAAAAAAATCTAAAAAAAAAAAAAAAAAAAAAGAAAGTGTTTATAGTAGCAAAAACACTCAAAATAACCCAGTGTCTACTGACAGGAGAAGTGGTAAATGAAGCATTATATATTAGTTATACATAAAATACTGTAAGCAGAAAAATGAAGAAATACAGCTAAATATATCAATATGGGTAAATCTCACAAATGATGCTGAAAAAAGAAGCAAGTCACAAAATACATATAGGATGATTCTACTTGAAATTCAAAAGTGTGCAAAACAAAACAATTTGTTATTTACAAATGCAAGTATGTGTGATAATACTAAAGAGAAAAGTGAGGGAATTAAGTCATTATCTATGGTTGCAATTGGAATGGGATTGTAAGGGACCTGCAGGGTGCTCCAAAGATGTGTGGACAGGATGCACAGTGTTCTTAAAAAATACACTTGGGGCACCTGGGTGGCTCAGTGGGTTAAAGCCTCTGCCTACGGCTCAGGTCATGATCTCAGGGTCCTGGGATCGAGCCCTGCATCAGGCTCTCCGCTCAGCAGGGAGCCTGCTTCCTCCTCTCTCTCTCTCTCTCTGCCTGCCTCTCTGCCTACTTGTGATCTGTCAAATAAATAAGTAAAATCTTTAAAATAAATAAATAAATAAAATAAAAAATACACACACGCACACGCACGCACGCACACACACGCACGCACATGCACTTTGAGGGTGATGTTGCCAAGAACAACTAGTATCTATTCAAGAACAAGACACCACTGAGAGATTCCTAGTACCGGGAGGTGAGGATGAAACCCCTGCAACACAGAGACCAAGACAGACTACATTAGCAGATAACAGAGGGGTTAAACCACTCTGCTCTTCCCCCAGGACTGCGCAGCACCATGTACAGAGGTCTTCCCTGAGCTGCTGGTTCCCACAGTTGCAAAAAAGAACCCGGGAAAGATAATCAGCCTGCCCCAGCACTATGGGATGCTTTGTGGGAGCCCTACTCTGCTCTTGCACTGCAGGGCTTACAGAGGGATTTTGGGGGTCCAGCCACTGGGAATCCGACTGTGACTGTGAAGGGGGAGGGGCTTGAAATAACCAGCACTTATTAAACTTTAGCAGACTAAATTCATACCTGTACAGCCTCAGGAGTAGCCCCCAGGCAGCAGTTTTGGTTACCTGCTGAGGCCAGGCAGAGGCACACTCTGATCATGGACCTTGGCTGGATACAGATCTGTCTCATTCAGATCCTCAAATGAGTTTTGCCAGGCTAGAGGCTGGCTTGCCCGCATCCAGGCAAGGTGCTGAGTCACAGCCTCATCTGGTATGGAGAGTGTCTTCCAACTCCTCTGATCAGGAGGGCTGATGACAACTCCAAACAACCGAGTTTAAAAAAATGGACAAAGGGCCTGAAGAGACATTTCTTCAAAGATCTATGAAAGGCCAAGAGGTCTGTGAAAAGATGCTCAACAGACTAGTCATGAGGGAAATGCAAATTAAAACCATAATGACATCACCTCACGCCTATTTGAATGGCTATCATCAATAAGACAAGAGATAACATACTGGACAGGATACGGAGAAAAGGGAACCCTTGTGAGATTGTAAATTGGTACAGGTACTAGGAAAGCAGGGAGGAGGTTTGTGGGATCCTCAAAAACGTAAAATTGAATTGCCATATATCCAGCAATTCTGCTTCTGGGAATGTACACAAAAATTACAAAAACACGAACACTAAAAGATATCTGCATCCACCATGTCTACTGCAGCATTATTTACACTAGTCAAGATGTGGAAACAACCTAAGTGTCCAGCAGTGGATGATGGGATAAAGAAGCTGTGGTAGATGTACATACATGTACAGTAGAATATTATTCAGCCATAAAGACTGAGGAAATCATTCTATTTAGGATAACATGAATGGGCCTTGAGGGCATTACACTAAGGGAAGTATGTCAGACGGAGAAAGACAAATACTATATGATCTCCCTTACATGTGGAAGCTAAAGCAAATCTAAAATCCACTTCTAAATATGTGGTTACCAGAGTTGGGGGTAGGAGGTGGGGGAATTGAAGGAAAGTGTCAAAAGGTACAAACTCCCAGTTGTAAGATAAATAAATGGTAAGGATTTAATGTAACGCGAGGACTAACACTGCTGTACGGTACATAGGAAAGCGGATGAGAGTAAAGCCTGAGTTCTCATCACAAGCAGAAAAATTTTTCCCCCTTTACTCTTCTTCCTTTTCTTTTTATTTTATCTACGTGAGAGGACAGATGTTAGCTGAACTGTGGTAATCATTTCATAATATATGTAAATCAAACAGTCACATGGTACGCCTTGAACTTATACAGTGATATCTTTCAATTACCTCTCAGTAAAACTAGGAAATATAATCCTCTTTACAGGTATTTAATTCAAGTAAAATTACTTGGTTCTGTATGTTTAAAGATGTCTAAGATCATCTAAAAGGAGAAATAAGTCTTTTATTAAAGTCTATAGACATTAATAAAATTCCCCAGAGTATTGATTAATAAAGAGTTAAGTCTCTATGACTAAAATGATAGTATGATGATAAAATACAAGAATCATTTTTGTTTTGTTTTGTTTTGTTTTCCCTTTAATGAGGTGGAGTCTCTATTTTACAAATCTCTTTCCCCCTCAGAAAATGCAAACCATAGTGCTGTTTTTGTGAAACATTTGTAGCTATAGGGCTGTGGTGGTCATCCTGGGGCAGTTCTTTTCCTCTCCCTCCCTCCCCAGAAATAGGTGGTAAAGTCTAGAGACACTGATGGTTATTACACAGCAAAGGAGGAGGGTCTGGAGGGGAGGAGACTGCTACTGGCATTCAGTGCACTGAGGGCAAAAATGCTGCAAAACATTCCGCAATGCACAGGACCGCCCCCACAACTAAGCATGATCTGGACCAAAAGTTGAACAGTGATGCTGTTGAGAAATCCTGCTTTAGGAAAAAATAACAGGGGAAATAGATGAATGCTCTCAGATCACAAAGAGAAAAGCGTGACTCCAGGGAACATCTAGAAATGGAAGAAGACAAACATGACATTCAGATTAAGGTGAACAGTTCATCAAAGACTTCTTAGACTAGGAACAGGGAAAACAGCAAACACTTGGTTTGCTATTTTCACGAGTCCCATGGCAAAAGTGCAGAAGTAATGCACGTGGCCAAGGAAGCCGCTCATACAGAAGGATATTCAGAGTTGGTTCTGCTTTAGGTAAGAGAAGAGCAGAGAGAGTGACAAGCTGGTAGCTGAGTTTCATCCGAGCTCTGTGTATCTCAGTGTTTTCTTTCTTCTGATAGAATTTCTTACTATTAGAGTTGAAGTCTTTCCTAAAATATCTACAGAGTGTATATTTTTAGTTGATTATTTTTTATCGAAAGACAAAAAAATCGAATGGATTTCATTTTTTGCATTTGTATTCTTACTCAATGAAAAAGTCTGGGTAAAGTTAGAGGCAAAATTTCATGTTCTAAGACCATTATCAATTGTAAGCAGGTTTAAAAAAAATGTGATGGAATTCCCATTTTTTAAATGAAGAAGTCGGGACAGTGTGCCTTAGAAATTCAAACATACTGGTCAATAATAAAGACTTTTTAAAAATCAGCATTTGTAATTTTATCTATTTAATGTCAACTGAGTAATTTTTATTACAGAACTTACATTTCAAGTGTTATTATTTTATCATACGTTGAAGGTATTCAGCCAGGGAGAGAGCAATGCTGTTTTGGGCTATTGTTTACACCCAAGGAACTCCTAAGGCAATGATGAAAAAATTCAAATGCCTGCCTAGAAAGACCAGGCACTTAACCACAGTGAGGCAAGGAGCAAAGAGCTGGAGACTGTAGTCCCCACGGAAGGAGGATGGTGGTTTTGAGCACTCGTAAATTTGCACATGGACCAAATGTGCAAATGTACCAAATGTACATTTGGTACTGGTACCAAATGTACCAGTTCTTATTTTTTTACAAAAAATCCAGATTATTTTTAATATATCCCAATTTTTTTTGTTGTTCTTTGTTTTTATTTAACAGAGAGAGAGAGAGAGATCACAAGTAGGCAGAGAGGCAGGCAGAGAGGGGGGCAAGAAGCAGGCTCCCTGCTGAGCAGAGCCATCCCAGGACCCTGAGATCATGATCTGAGCCGAAGGCAGATGGTTTAACCCACTGGGCCACCCAAGTGCCTCAATATACCCCAATTTTTAAATGTTGACAACTAATTTTTCTTAATGTTCTCATCAGAATAAGCAGGTAGATAGTCTCTTAGACAGCACTTTGTTTTTCTGAAAGATATTGCCAGGTAGGTTTTTTGTTGTTTTTTTTTTTTAAATATAAACGCTACATTGTTATCTTAGCATCTCACATCTAAAGTAAAGACATTACTGAAAATAAACTTTTCAAATGTACTGGAAGAGTGGAATATTCCAGAGGCAGCAAGAGATACCGTGCATGATATCCAGTTCGTGTCTTGAAGTGATGAAGGTTATTCTTCCTGAATTCACTTGATAACTAAAATGCAGATCAAGTTTTAATTAATTAATCATTACCTGTTCCTTTTTTGCAGGTATAGGTGAGATGATAATTGCAGGGAACATCATTCCACTGGCCGTTCTCATGCCAAATGATTACGACACAATCTTCTCCAGCAGAGAAGAAGCTGTCTGGCTGGTTGGGCCTCCAGTTCTCATATTGCTGTGAAAATGGAGGAAGAACAGAACTAACTACTTGATTGTTAAAAAGTAGCAAATGATAAAACTGACAGAGACATGACATCACAACAGAATTAGAAAGACTCAACTTTTAAACTACCTAACTGAAATTATTTTAATGGTAAAGAAAAAGACTTCTATGCTCCAAGTGGAAAACATCTGTATCTCATTCTCTCTTCAACAAATATGTAATTTCTTTTTCCTTTGACAGTAAGATAGGTCTGAGGAATTTTGTTCTGGTTATCTTAGATGTTTAAATATATAATCAATGCTTGACTTTAGAAATGTAATCATATTATTATTAGATGTAACAATATTAATGGAAGTGGAAATAGAAAAAATCCATCACTCGTCACTCCGTCATGCTTTCTCTCGGGCCTTATGCACAGATATAATTTTATGTAGTTGTGATTATAGTGTAATAGGATTTTTATTCTTCCTTTTACATCTTTATCACTATAAAATGTGTTTTCTTGCCTTATTTAATGTTATTGTTTTTATCTAACAATAATTAAAAGACTGTATTTGGAAAGATAAAGTCAGAGAAGAAAGAACTGTATGTAAGGGTAAGGCAATTGTTTCCAATTCAGGGCATGTCAAAAAACCAACCAACCAAACAACCAACCAACCAAACAAAAAAAGCACAATGGCTACTTTTATGTCTTTTAAAAATGTATAATAAATAGATTAGAGAATATCAATATTTTTTTCTTTCTTCTCAGAAAAACAAATAGCTTTTAAGACCATTACGTATGGTAAAAACCTTGATCTTTGATAAAATAATTTGTGAGAAGATCTAAAGTTTGAAAGCTTCCAGATTAAGAGACCTACTTTTCCTTCAATTTCTTTGCCTCCCTTTGCTTTAAAATCCTCCTTAATCATGCCAAAATTAAGATAGGAGATAAGAGATACCTGCTATGTAAAAAAGAATCTTTGGGAAGTAATAAAATTGGAATGAACCAAGATAAGCTTAATAAAGTTACTGTGGTGTTTTAATTTTTGTTTTGTATTTTTGTGGGTTTTTTGGTTTGTTTGTTTTTACCAAAACACAGAATGAAGGGTGTTTTTATTTTTCTGGTGAAAATCCATGAATTTTATGGACTGAAATCCAATTCTAGTAGCCTGAATGGTACCACTGAATTGGCCTTGGAAAGGTTGTTCACAGGACCAAAGCGTTTTTGACTGGCAGGTCTCCCTGCGACCAGGAACTGACATTTGCTCTAAAATGGGTTTCCAATTATTTCTCCATTTTCTTCTCTTTGCTAACTGACCTCCCTTTTCATCCCTCACCCTCCACTATGTTTGTTCTTTTTGCTATTCTTTTAAAATAGATAATAAACAAGAAAATGGGAAAAGAAAGAAATATAAGTCATATTCAGCCTATTGCTGGTCTATATAACTAAGCGGCCTTTAGCAGATAAATTGAAGAAGGATCAAAATAAAAATTCTTACACTAAATGAAATTAATAAATTAAAAAAAGGAATGCCTTGAAACTAACAAAGATCTGTATTTAATACTTTCTAATGGCCAAAGGTTCCAGAGTTCCCGAGATACTTATGGATATTGGAGCTCAATAATTTCTAGGTAACTTTCTAACTAACCTCTTACATGAAACAAGTAAAAGTCCTCAGAGTTGGAACATTTTTGAAGATCTCAATAGAATGTGCAAATTATGCAATGCTCCCTGCTTTCTTGTCCCTACCCACACTGCTCATGTCTCTTCCTTGCTTTGTCTTCATAACAACTATTAACTTCTCATGTCCCATATAATTTATGCATTGTATTGTTTTCTCCTTAGTAGAATGTAAGCTCATTGATGACATGAATTTGGGAGGTGCCTGGGTGGCTCAGTGGGTTAAAGCCTCTATCTTCAGTTCAGGTCATGATCTCCTGGGATCAAGTCCTGCACTGGGCTCTCTGTTTGCCAAGGAGCCTGCTTCCTCCTCTCTCTCTCTGCCTGTCTCTCTGCCTACTTGTGATCTCTGTCTGTCAAATAAATACATAAAAATGTTAAAAAAAAAAAAAAGACATGAATTTGGGGTTCTTCTGTTTACTACTGTATCCTTAGTGCTGGGAATTATGCCTGCACACACTGGTACTGTTTAATAAATAATTTGATATTTAGGAATAATGAACAATAGCGTGTGTTGCTTTCTTCCTTATTCATATCAACTTCTACTTGAAGATGTTGCTTGCGGCTACCAAATGCTGGGCGAGACAGGCAATACCATTCAGGAAAACAGTTGGTAATACATATCAAGAGCCTCAAAAAGTTCCAACCCTTAGACCCCCTAATTCCACTTCTAAAATTCTATCCTAAAAAGTAATCAGAGATGTGAACAATAGTTTATCCAAAATGTTATTTATACTAGCAGTAAATGGGTAAAAATCTATAGAGTGAATATGTATTCAATAAATTATGGTCAGACAAGTAATATGTTATGTAGCCATTAAATTACTTGTCTGTGAAAAATACATAAGGAGACAGAAAATATTAAAAGATGTGTTAAGTTAAAATTAAAAATCAAAATACTAAAAATATACAATGATCCAAATTTTACAGTTACTCTCAGATATAGCTGTGTGTGTATATGTGTGTGTGCACGCATATGCCCATGTGCATGTCTGTGAAAGACCAAAAGGAAATGCAGCAAAATGTGACAAAGTTTATTTCTGAGTTATATGAGACAGAGATAATATTTTATTCCATATATTCTTATACATTTTTCACTTCCCTAGAGTGAGCATAAATTATTTTTTGAATCGGTAAAAATGAACATTGTAAAATGATCTATACAGCAATCAGAAAGAACTTGTAAAATTCTTAGCTAAACTTTTTCTGATCTAACCTCAACAAATATCACTTCAAGTTACCAGTTACTTGACTGCCATGGATTTTGCAGCTGACATTTCTTCATGATCTGAACAATGATCGTCTCATTTTCACACTGAAATGAGATTCAGATTCCATGCCACTGAAGTGATTCTCAGGGCTTAAGCTGCCCAGACTCAGACCTCTGGTAAAAGATTTAATTGTTTTTGGTAGGAATTACATTTGGCTTGCAACAGTGATTTAAAACCTGTGTTCTGTGTCATTGCTTGGGCAGAACTGTGGCTTAATGGTGCAGGACCAAACTTTGGGTCTGTGGTTTTTACAAGAATGTCTGATACCCACAGGCATGTCACACTATTACCTCATATCTGATAGCTCCATTGTGCAGATTTATTTTGGCTAGGATGCTTTGGTTTTGCTCCATGTTATTGCCTAACTAACTTAGTAAAGGAAACTTCACTTTTCTGAATAACTTTCTTTGTTTCTCCCTGAATTCTTTATAGCTTTATTTTTAATGTCACTTGCAGGAGAAAGGGTATAAAAAATAAATTGTTGACTTCAGGTTTAAAAATGTATATTTTTCACTAAAGTTAAATGTTAGATAGAGATCTCTGCTCAGGACATCAATTCTGAGTTATAAGAATGTAATAGAGCCTCTCTCATATAGGCAGTGTCTTATACATACAGAAATGTAGATTCCTGGAATGAGCAGAGAAAAATACCCCACTCCCATCTTGATGTTTTTTCTTTTCATTTGGAATTCTAAGCAGACATCCTGCGTGATCTTCCCTAAATCAACTCTACTCTAGGGCTGGATGGGCAAACTAAGAATTATTCCAAAAAAGCCAGCATAGTTTGCAGAGAATTCATTTTAACACCATCAACAAAAACAAATGCTGATCAGACCTCTGAATGTCTGTGTCTCAGAGACTCATGTGCCCCAACCCAAACCCCAAACTCTCATTGCCTTGCCAAGAAAGCAGAATTAGATGAAGACTATATCTGAAAAGAGAACGCTAAATTACTTTGCATTTTCATTCTCTTCTACGGTAAAGAAAATCATGACATAAGACTCAAGTAGTTGACATAGAAGAAGCCTCCTCAAGGTAGAAAAATTTCTAAATCGTCTATAACAAACTTGTATATTATTTTGTATCAGTATGAAATTGCTTCATGTTGTCTACTGTATGACAAAGAGTTCCAGTTAAATGACTCTTCTCTGTATCTGTAGAAAACAAAAGTGCCAAAAAAGACAACTATTTCAATTAAATCGGATTTAATAACTTTTCAGTTATTGCTTTCTCTTTCTTTTTCCCCCAAATGGGTTCAAACAAGTCAACTGCCAAAAGCATAAAATGATTCAAAAAATCCTGGCCACAATCCAACAGCAAAGCATGGTTCTCTCACATGAAAATTGTCTCCACAAACCAGAGAACTCATTTTGAATCAGTCCTGATATCAAGAAGAAAAACTCAGAAGAGACCGAAGTTATTCACCAAAATCTATCAAACTTTATAGATGTTTAGCTTACGTTGTTCCAAATAATCTGCATTTTATTGTAAAAAATTTGTTTCTGTCTCACCTTAACATAAAACCAAAGAATTAACCTGCAAGTCCTCTGGAGCACACAAGAATTTCCTGTCTGCCAAAACTCTTCGCTCTCAGCAAGGGACCTCAATTTCACAGACCTACAAGGGACCTGACTCATTCTTCTCAAGCAGCATGGCTGAAGAGATATTTTCTCTTCCCAGTGCTTTGCAAGTCTCCAACTTGATTCCATAAACACACTGAGAAGGATAAAGTGTGTGTGTGTGTGTGTTTGGGGGTAGAGGTGGGGTCTCTGCTTTGGAAAGTTATTAACAACCTACTCAAGTTAGATAGGGTTGACATCCTTTCAAGGTGAATCTCTGGTTATATAGTGTCTAGGAGTCCCAACTATCATTCAGAGATACCGGACACACTTTTTATCTTTAAAATACACACCACGTGGCCATGATCAATGGCCCTAAAATCTCAGCAGATAACTGGTATCACAGGCATGAACAAAACAAATTGATGATAAAAATGTAATGAGACTAAATTGACCTTTTCCTTATGTGGAGATGGATAACTGCCTTTTTTTTCTGAGGTTAAAAAAGCATTATTTCAGAAATATACAAGATTTAGAAATAAACCAGGTCCTTTGCTTTGCTTTAGAAAAGGAGTTTCTTGGGTTCAGCTTTGAGCATGGCTCTCAGTTAAAGAAAAGAAACAAGATATCCAGTATTACTCAGTTACTGCTGGGATAGTCACAACCCAGCTGGTCCTTTACTTGATACATATATAAGCAAATCCATTTAGGAGGAAAAATGCTAACAGCTAGGTGGTGAAAAGGAAAGATGGAAGCAAGGGAGGTTCTTGAAACACAGACTGACTTAGCCTTATCCCTCCATGTAACATTCCCAAGAGTATGTTTGGAAAAAACAAGTTTTTTTAAAAAAACATCTTTCCAAGAGAGTGTCAATTCAAAAACCAAAACTTTGAAGGTACAAGGTCATTTTCAACCTCTAGTAGAGAAAGAATCCCAGAAACATTGAACTCTTATTTTTAATTTTAATTTTAAATCCCTTCTATCAGCATCTTAAAACAAAGAAGTTTTCAAAGCAACTGGTCCTATTCAAACTTCATTGATAATTAACTCTTCTCTGTATCTGACCCATTTCAAATTCTTTTCACTGAGTTTTAGGATTTCTTAACTTGGACAAATAACTATAAAGAATAATCAGCGGCACTACTATTTCTCCTAAAAAGTTAGATACTCTTTAGAATTTTTTGATTTCCTCTTTACTAAAAAGAAAGCAGAATTTTCACAGATACTAAATAAAATTGAAGTTCATCTTTTTGTGAAAAAAAAAAAAAAGGTGAGATTTACCACTATCAGTCACAAACACAGAAATACAGATACACAGAGACACACAGACCCCTACAAATACAGTACTTCTTGACACTAGAGAAGAATTATCTAGGATAATTAGAAAGGCCTCCTATTTCCACAGAACTATGTGGCAGATAGTTCCACCATAAATACAATACAGAAGATCCAACATGTTTAAATTGATAGAGGAATAAATAGCAATAGACCTCTTGAGGTGCTAAAATCAAGCTATCTACTAGAAAGACATGAGCAGTAATTGAAGAATTCTTACACACTAGTAAACAACTGAGTACGGTTCAAGTTTGAACCCGAGAAAGAAGTACAAATTATTTCATATTATGGATCTTTAGGGTCTCTTGTTATGACTGAAACTGCAAATCTTGAATCTGCAGCCACCAAGGACCCACACTCTATTTGTCTATCTATCTATATATCAACCTATCATCTATTTATTTATCATCCACCTATCCACCTATTTAGCTATACTTCTTCAGCTTAGACAGAGTCACTTTTTATTCTTTAAAATTCCCTATAATTTAGATTATCTTAAATGGCCAATTAAAGCCTCTGTGTTTTAGAACTATTATGGATTTTGCCAAGTACACTTAATAAATCATACACATTCCATTGATAAAAACCATTCTTGACATTTGTCCAGTGAAGCTGTCCTGTGGCATAATATATTATTGTACTTGTTGGGAAAACTTCCTAAGTCTTCCAGCTATAATTTAGAATCTTTTTCCATGAAGGGTCTAGTCACTGCTTTCTACTTACTCTCCCTCCCCCAAACACTGTTAATTTAATTCACTGTAAAAAGTTTCACAAGAAAACCAAAAAAGTCCTCCAGGTTCACATACCAGTGAAACTGGCCAAGGAAAACTTTCCACTGTGTTCTCATACTGTGTATGAAGTGAAGATATGGGAAAGACTGGATCCAGTATTTGCCTCAGTTGTTGGGAACTTACTAAGCAGGTGGCTCCGTGTGTTAGCCTCAGAGTGCATTTGAAAAATCATCTAATTTCACATCTAACTTTTAAGTTCACAGTATAATGCAGACCACACTAGAATTTTTACACTCAAAACTACTCAGGAACTTACTTCACGGGGAATATACTATATTCTTACTAGATCTAAGTGGAGTTCTGGGTATGTGGTTTGAAACACAAAATACGATATGGCCACTAGGTGGTGATCTCTATCCATTATTATATTATGAATTGCCAACCAAGTTACTTAAAATTTAAAATACCCTCCTCCATCAGGATTATTTCCTTCCTGTGGCAAGATTAAAGGGTTATCTGTGGTATGTCCTCTCAGTTTTGTGAGGGAAAGCATAAAGAGAATATTTTGCTAGAAGACGGACCTCAGCTAAACAGGATTTACCCATGAGATTGCTTTCTCTTTTGCTTTAGGTCATGGCAGCTATAATCTGAATTTTCTATCTGATTGGAAAGTTCATCTATAATAGTTGATTTTTCTCCATTTTTCCTTTTAAAATTACCAGATTATTTATGTTTACATCAGTGGTGAAACTGCACTGGAAGCAATGCCGAATATATATTCTCCACCCCAAATCCTTACGGCAGGGCGGATCATAGACAAATACCTATCTGTGCACGCAAATTAATGTCTGCAGTGTGATTCACATGTTTTTTTTTTTTAGGCAAAAACGTACCCAGACTAGCCACAAAAAGTGGCACCTGGACTCAGAGCTGATTTCTCTCTGCAAAGCCCTGTCTGTCATCACCTGGCACTGAGGGTGCCATGGCTGTGCTCTCACAGCTCCAAGTAACACCCAAACACAGGCGATGCCAAGGAAAAACAGATAACCGCTAAGTATAAAAGCAAACTCCACAAATAGAAAACGCTTTCCCAAGAGGACTGCTTCCCCATTTGAAACATACGCTGATAAGAAACCACCTTTTCACAAAATACAGAACTCAGAATAATTGCTCTGGGTTACCCCCAGCCTTTCAGAACAGAGGTCAAACGGTTATCTGCACGGAAGTTAGGAGGACTACTTATTACAGAAATCAAAACATTTGGTAACTTTAAAATGCCTTTGTGCCCCCTAGATGGCTGTGGTACACAATAGGCGTTTGTTTCCAGTCTGTGGAGGGTATATTTCACTTTGTTTTATTTAACTCCTGGGGGCAAATGACCTGCCTTCCAGGAGAGATACACCTCTTCTGATCCTGATACTTGCTTAAGGTTACTCTGGCCGGGGCCTGCTTTATTTATGTTTTCAGGGAGGTTACGGTTTTCCTGTTGTCTTTCACACCAAAAGGAAAAGAGCAGCTTTGTTTTTAATGGAGAAAGAGACATTTGTTTTGGTGTCATTGCCCTGGGCTGGCAGGCTGGAGTTGGAGCCTACAAACTTAAATATGCTGAAGGGAAGAAAAACTAACTTGGGGTCTCCTGATAGTTGTTAAAGTGCCAATATGCCCATTATTTTGCTAGCTGGCAAGTGTCTGTGCGGGAGAGACAATCTGGCAGCTCTCGAGTCCAGCACTAATCTCGTGTAATAGCATGAGCTCACTGGCCTGCAAAGCTGTAATTATCAACAGCATTTTCCAAAGGATGTGAGTTCCTCCCACTGTGAGAGCACTTGGGTGGGTGGGGGGATGGTGCAGACAGAGCCCCAAGGAGCCCTTTGCATTTAACTCCCATCTGAAATGGTGCTGGTGGGTTCCTTCACCCCAAGCTTGTTTGCAAAGGTCTTCAGTCAGGAAGTGCTAGGATCCCATCCGCATGCAGTGGGAAACTGCCAAAACCCATTCTACATTTTTGTTTGCCTTTTCCGTGAATTGCGCTAAAGCAATTAGCAATTAAATGTAAATTTCTGTATGGGATTTTAGAGGTTCACAGAGCACTGCTGGAAAAGCCTCCATGAGAAGGACCTACTGCATTGATAATTTTCTGAAGGGTAATCTCGTCAATGATGAAATGATTTTCCAGTGATGGGTAAGTGTTCTTCCAGCTACGTGACCTATCATTAGCTATGTGCACTCAAGGAAAGGCAAGGCAGAGATGAGGGTTTTGAGTTCTGGAACCACTCTGTGACTTGTTTTATTTCACATGCAGAATCACAAGAACCAGTTCTTGGTTTCCAATCAAGCTGAACTGCAACACAAGTACGAGTTTTTATTAAGAGCTCAGTGGTCTTTTGCAGAACAGAAACTGAGAATTCTTTCACTCATGAGTAATGTGTTAAAGGATGAGGAAACAGCATATGTTTTCCTTGGCTTTTAGGTTAATATAATGAAGCCTGTGAGGCTTAACATAATTAAATTAATGTTGATATGCAGTGTGACTTGTTCACAGAGAAGTGGCATTGGACTCGGAGCTCAAGCCACACCACAGCGGACACACATCCATCTGCAAATAATTTTTCAAAAGTCTTCTAACATTTTCAGGTAGAAAAAGTAAAACTGGAGTTTTTGGTTTGGGGCTTTTGTTTTTCATTGTTTTCTGCCAAATTGTGGGCAATCTTTTCAAAAAAGCAGAAACCTACAAACAAGCTTGGAAAACAGTGGGAATTAGTTCATACTCTTGATTCTCTTTTCAATGTCCAAGACATCTGGGAAAGGGAGGAGGTAGGAACCTTTGTGTTTATAAAAGGGGAATAATACAGTCCTGCAGAAGAAAAATAATGGTTTATGACCTGCGACTTGTTACTCCTTTTCTCTGCCCCTTTTAAGTGTCTCTTCCTGAGTTTAGGGCTATTTCTTTATGGTTTCGACCTTTTTTCAAAGCTGGGTTTTCTCACAATACTTTGTGTGACAGACTGACATGTTTATTTATGAAAAAAGGGACGTCTGTATTTGAAGTCAATCCACAAATCTGGCTCTTCTCATGCATCAACTCTAACCAGGAGGGTAACCCATTGTCCCAAAATCCAGGTGTGCAGCTTGCCAGTGCTGAACCATGCTTATCCAAAAAAAAAAAAAAAAAAAGCAAAATTCACTTATTTTCCAGAAAGAGCTTTCAAGTGCAAAAACACAACAATTAGCCTTTTGCAATCTGTCTCATAACTATCAGGAGGTAAGATGAGTTGGTTAGAGCTAGAAAATAAGGTATTTATGGTTCTGTGAATTAGGAACGCGTTTGAGAACTTGCTGGGTGGAATGAGACAAGTGCAGAGAAGAAATTTTTGTTTCCTCCAGCAGTATGCTGGAAAGTAAAGGAGGCCAGGATACTTCCTGGGAAGCTGACAAACCAGCAGGCAGCTTCTCCTGGCAAGGCAGAGTGCCGACAGAATAGAGATGGCAGAAGGAAATGTGTAAGGGGCATAGGAAAAAAAAATTTTTTTTAATGCCTAAGAATAAAGTCAGGGATTTTTTTTTTTTTTTTCACCAAACAAATCAAACTTTGGAAGTTCTTCAATATTTTTAAAAGGGAACTGGATTGTCAGTTCCGTTCAATCCTCAACCTCTGGCCAACACTATCTAAGGTGACGTTTTTCTTTGAACTGACCGCTTCTGATCCACTGAAGCATCCAATCCCCAGTGGTGAGGGGTAAGCTTTGATGGTGCTGCAGAAACTCACTAAAGAGAAGAGAGAAGGGACCAGATTTTCCTGTCAGAATTTCTTCCTGATGGTCAGAGAGAGGAGGGAGCAAGACAGTAACAGTTGTCACCTGAGGGCCACAGGTTGATGTTAAACCATCAGCTGCAGAGATCTGTTATACAAAGTAGTGTCATGAAGGCACCTAATAGTGTCTAGTCCCTAATTGTGCTATCCACAGACACACCATAGTCTATAGTTGAAAAGAAAGTTGTGGAAATGATTTTGCTAGGAAACACATAGACAGGGCAGGATAAATGACTCCAAAGTATTCCTGATGTCTGCCTCTCTCTGTGTTTGAAAGAACAGACCCAGAGAGAAGGTGAATAAATGAAGCTCTGTCCAGCCTCAGGCAACCAATTCATTTTTGGTCGACCAATCTATAATAAAATGATCTGATAACATTCAGCAGTAAAATTTTCTTTTGCTTGTTTTTGGATAACAAGGTTTTGTTTGTTTGTTTGTTTTTTGTTTTTTAAGTCATTTTTCTTTAGAAAGTGCAATGACAGAATGTGTGCCTATCTTGAAAAAAAAAATTCTCTTCTAAGTTTTGAGTAATTGTTGGTTTCCTAAAGCTTCATGGAAAATCTGTCCTGATATAACTCAAACCCGCAGGGGTGGCAGAGGCTGAAAAGTTTGCTTCCCATTTTTTTCTTCCCAGAGCTTATTGTAAATGTATTCTTGGGACAATCATGGACAAGACTGTCATCATTTCTAGTAGGCACATCTGTTTTCCTTTGGGTTAATAACTTTTGTAAGATGTATTATACCCAGCAGTATATATCTGTCTGGGGAGAACGTTTTTTTTCTTTTCACCATTTTTGAAATCTCACCTACTATGTTTTAAGTTTTTCATACTGGTACAACATTAAATAAAATATTTAACTTAGATGAACAAGAATTGTCATAAAGAGAGTCTGCTAAAATGACTCATGTAATGACTCAACATGTAACAGTAAGTTGGCCATTTAATGACTCAACATGTAACAGTAAGTTGGTTAAGCAATGTATAAATATTAATTATCATTAAAAAATTATTAAGTATCGGGGCGCCTGGGTGGCTCAGTGGGTTAAAGCCTCTGCTTTTGGCTCAGGTCATGATCCCAGGGTCCTGGGATCGAGCCCCACATCGGGCTCTCTGCTCAGCAGGGAGCCTGCTTCCTTCTCTCTCTCCCTGCCTCTCTGCCTACTTGTGATCTCTGTCTGTCAAATAAATAAATAAAAATCTTAAAAAAAAATTATTAAGTATCTATTTTTGTCAACAATTCTGCCAGGTGCTGAAAAAATAGAGATGAAAGTTACTCCCTGATTTAGAAAGCTCAGTGGCAGGAAGTCAGCCCCACAGGGGATGGTGGTAAGATGGCAAAGGGACACAAGGGGCTTCTGGAACACAGTGGAGGAGCTCTTAGTCACACCCAAATGGGTAGTCTTCCAAGACGAAGGAGAGTCAGCTAAACATGGCATTTGAACATTAATTAAATAAAATTAGGACAAGAGATAAGAACATTCTAAGCACTAGGGCAAGGCTATGCAAAGAAATTCAGGAGTTAGGTGTCATGGCTCATTCCAGGAACTGTGAATATTTTGAGATGATATAGCTTAGGAAGGCAGGTGGAATTGTTGGGCTTGGTATAGCACACTAATAATCAGAATTTTATATTGAAGGCAAGAGGAGGGTATACAAAATTTCAAAAAGAGAGTAACAAGAGTTCATAGCACAGGGAGAGGCAGTTCATAGGCACTGGAAACCAGATCTGGGGGAAACACTTCAGACTAGTCATTCATTTAACAATTAGGTTAAAGAAAGAACTTAAAAGTCAGCTAAAAGTGTAGAAGCTAGATAAGAAATGTTTGTTTAAGTTTGCCAGCTTTAATGTGTATTTAACTTGGATGGTTTAACTTAGTGTCTTTGAAGACATTACTTGGGTGACAAGAAAAGTAATTCATTATTGAAGCTATTTGTCAGTTTCTAATAAAGCACTTGGGGCATTTCACTGTTAAGAGATCAATAGTCAAGTTAAAGAATAACTCATTAGTAGAAAACCAAGGGACAAATTGAAATGTGACTAGTTATTTGAAAACCAAGTAACAAAATAAAAATTGAAATGTGTTAGGAGAAAATAACCTTAATGGAAATCACAAGGGTAAGGCTAGACCCAGTCTCTGCATTGAGTACACTTTTGTGAAACTTATTGGGTAAACACCCCAAATAATAATAAAAAAGGACTTCAAAGAAACAACAAAAGCAGGAATATGGCATGTTATCGACACCATATTATATGGGCCAATAATGTGGAATGGGTCCATCAGAATCTGAAGAACAAGGCAATTTAGATAACTCAGCCAAATAACATTATTAATTTAGTATAAGCATATCAATTGATTTAGTCTAGCTAGAAAGCATAATCATGTAAATATGATATAATTACACTGCAAGCTTATTGGAAGCACAGTTTTATTATTTCAAGAAAAGAAATTATTGAGACTGAAAAACCTAATATAAACTAGTTTGTTTTTACTGAATTGTAGGACCGAATAATAAAAGATGATATATGGTAACTATCAAAAGTTCTTTTTATTTTAATACTGCTCTACCTCCCAAGGAGAATAAGCTCTACTAAATCTTTCAAACAAAAAATGGGGGCAAAGGGGAGAGGGGAGAAATTTAAAACATAAACAAAGTCCTTAAAATTGCACACAGTCAAGGTAACACCATTTCCAAGTGTAAGCAGATACTGCTTTCCCTTGAAAACGTAGCGTTTACCATTAGGGATTTTTTCAAAGGCAAAGACACTTGGAGTAAACAGCGAAACAAAGAAGACCTATTTTATTCAAAGCCTGCAAACATATGGAACCTGTTAAGGGGATGGTGGCTGCAGACAGAACTACAAACGAGTTTAAGAGACACCTAGGCCGTCTCAGAAAGGAAGGGATAGAGGCAGTCGAGGGTGGTTACAAAAGCAGAGTGGGCCAGAGATCAGTCAAATGGGAGGGAGACAGGCTGTTGGGCAGATGGTCTTTTCTGTTCCAAAATGTTCAAAGTTAGGGACACTCCTTAGCACACTTTTATTTGACACAAAGAGGGAATTAAGAAGAGACCAAGGATCTGTTAGAGTGCTTTCTGGATTTGCTTGTGTCATTTCTTTGATACATTTTCCTTGTTTATGTAATTCATCTGCTGCCTTCTTCAAACTGAGGGCTTCGTTTGATGCTTTCTTCATAACCTTTGGGTTTTAATGTAAAAATGTAAACTAATTTAGGGTAAGGTTCACAGGAACACGAGGGATGTTATCTTCCTCTGGAAAATTTCCAGAAGATCAAGATTTGTTTCTTGCAAAGTGTAATGCTTGCTTATTTACTAAGTTGAAGACCAGTCTAGACCATGGAAATGGCAATGAAGTTATTTTTTTACAGTATTTTTCATAGTCCATTAAAAATTAATGGACACAGAAAAAAAAAAATCGTTGAGTTGGTTTGCTTTGGCATAGTGGAATAGTGACATTTGATGAGTGAAGCTCCCCTGAATGGCACTTGGCAGGAGAGAAAGGTTCCCTGAGATGTTTTAGAGACCCCAACACAGCTACCAGCTACAAGCCGATTTCAGTGTCATTAACCAAGCTCATAGGTAGTATATGGCCTTGTCCCAGACACCATAAGAAAGAAAAGCAAGCACGAGAACCACTTCTTTGAAAAGTTGAACTGCTAATGTCTAGAAACATACAAAAATGCCATGAGTGAAAACAAATCAATTCTATATAATCAACAACATATTGGAAGTTGGGGACTTTGTCTAATCAGAGCGGTATGTAGCAGATGACAGACTTCACATACATTATATCTGGCCAAATGCAGCTATTCCAGGCTCAGGGCAAGAACACACATGGACACCATGAGATAAGTTGTGGTCAAGGTCTGCAAGGCACAAGTAAGGACCAACCAGAGCCCTACCTGAGTCCTTGGCTTTCTAGCTTCTGTAATACGGTTGGGACCTCACAGGACCCGCACTTTTCAGCGGGCTATGTATAAAGGAAAGTGTGTGGGAGGAAGATCAACAGAGGGTCTTCAGACCCAAATAATCCCATAGGAACGAAATATTCTTTCCACAAAAGAAAACTCGACAAATGTCTATACTTTATAAAAACACATCAACAAAATTATAAAAACAGTTTTAACATACAGGGAAAAAATCCTTTAGTTTTTATGTTCATATATATATTAAATTAATAAAAGCAAAATAGTCCACCTTCAGTTAAAATTAATATAGAAGAACTCATGGCCTACTAACCCATTAATCTAACTGACCAAAATTATGTCCCCTGAAATTACTATTCATTTTAGCAAAATAAAAATAAGCAGATGCTACAACTGCAGATATACCATCCAGTTAGGACCATTATAAAACAAGGAGTATTGATCCAGAGGATGTGGTTCACATATCTTAGTGGGAATGTATTTCATGGACAATCTACCTTCCTTGTTTTTTCTGCATCTTGCCAAATGACCTACATTTGGACCTGAGTGACAACAGTCCAGATTAAAGATAAGGCGTGATGACACAGAGAGGGGAGGCCAGATTTTGTTTCAGGGTTGCTAAAGGCAAAATGTAATAAGGGATATAATTTCAAGTCAACGAGGTGCCAGCCAAAATAAAGCATGGCTTTGGAGACTGGCTTCAACACTTAACAGCACTGTGACTCTGGGCAAAAATTTCCAGCCTAACTGACCTTCCCTTTCTATACCTATAAAACACTTCATACCTCTCTTACAGATTATTGTGGGGAATACATGAATGCAAGGTGCTGAGTATAGCAACCGACACAAAGACGAACTGAGCGGTACGTCCGTAAGAACATAGAAAAGCTTCAGCAGACAGAGTAGAACATCCAAAAGCAGAAATTCCTTCGGCATCTGTTCTAAGGATGAACTCTACATTTTGCCAAACTCATTGAATCCATATGAGTGGCAAGTAATGAATGAAATTTAGGCACCTAAATAAATTCACACAAAGAGCTTAAACATTATTTTCAATTCTTCCTGTTATTTATCTAATTTAGAATTGAATTTATACTTATTGTCCAGCCCAATGGATCCCAACTTGTCTGCATTTCAGAGTCACCTGGAGAACACGTGGAAAATACAGCCAGCCATCGGCTTGTAGCTTTAAAAAGCAAAGTGGGGTTTTGCTTTAATGAATTTGAGTTGATGCCTAGGCACCAGTTGTTAAATTATGTTCCCAGGTGATTCTAATGAACAGCCAGTACCTAGAACCACTAGTATATAGCTAACCACACTTGAACTATTTTTAAAAAATTATACTCATAATTATTCAGAGTAGTGACTCCAAACAGGTTCAGCTGTCCCAAGAATCTTATTTCAGCCAATTCAAGTTTGGGGCCAGTGTTACCATTCTACTTCTTTCTTTAAGAGGCAGAAAAAGCTTAAAATATATAATTAGTCAGCAGAGTTTGAATGGAAGAAAATCCACAAGATCATAATTCAGCAATCTTTTTTAAGATGAAAAAAATGAGCATCTTGGTTTGGATAAAAATGAGCCATGCCCCATAGATTTCCAGTGCAGTTATATAAGAGGGAAAGGTAGATTTTTTTTTCAAGGCCTTTTCTCTTACATTTATTCTTTCCCCCCTTTTCTTTAAGCCATAAAAAGCAAAGATAACCATCTGAAAGATAAACCTGAGGCAATTCTGCTGCTGATGTGGTTTTCCAGTTCAATGGACTCTGATACACTCCTCTTTCAAAGAGAGCCACAATGACTCTGTTCTAACACTCATCTATCTTACTGAGTAAACCTGAGCAAGTCACTTAATAGGTCTCAATCAAGTACGCCCCCTGTAAAATGCAATCAGCACATGCTACTAAGTTCCCAGAATTGGTGTCATTTTTCATAAGCAACTTACCAGTGTGCTGCCATCAGTCCAACGGAAGTCATGTTCAAACATCTTGTCATTGAGGCCTATCCACTGATAGTCATGGCCCACGCCTAAGAGAAGGGAAACAACAGATATTTTTACCCATAGATGGATGAAATGTATTAAAACTATTCTCAGAGTGAATCATGCATCCTCTTTTCTGGCTGGAATTTTATTTAGTTGCTCATAAAAATCTCTCATGGTCTAGCTATCTTTTGTTCTTCTGCCCAATGTGCTTTAAACTAAAAAGCTAATTCACAAACATTGAGAAACATTAAAATATCAGACATAAGAAAATAATTTCCCTAGCAGTTTACTATAATTAAATATTTTTCCTTCCTTACTCATGATAAAAAAAAACTTTCCATTTTTTTTAAATTAAGCTATGCCATTGGCAAAAATTCAGTGACCCAATAAAATGTGACAGATCATTCCCATGCTAGCCTCACTTTGGAAGCCACATGTTTCTTCTTAAAGCATTTTAAACAGCGAATACCTAGACCAGACAGTTCTATAAAATTGTCTTCAAAAATAATTAATTTCATCATGAGATGAGTCACTGACAAGAAAACCATGCAAGAAAGTTAATTGAACCTCTGTACAGATTGCTACCTAACAACCAAACTTCTGAAAGGCAGCAGGCATTATGAGAACATATTTAATAGGGCATTGAATGATGCTTCATATAAAAAAAAAAACCTTCTACATATTTGCTACATAAAAGCTAGCTGCCCTTCTCTTTGCTATAGTTTAAGTTATTCAGCAGGGCTGGTAGTAAAGCTTCATTCGCTTTCACTCTCCATTTGTTCATGTTCTTAACATGAAACCCACTTTCTGTGGCCTAAAATCATTATCAGCATGGATGAGAACCAATTTTATGCAGAGGGTAGGATTAGGTTGCTATTGACAATTCAATTTTAATGAGTGGGATAAAAAGAACTGAAAGCAATTTTCTCCTTAACTCTGGACAACATGTGCACATCTTCAAAATAGAACTACGAAGGCAGCCGTGACAAGAGTGAGATGGAACCATAGAAGTGGCCATTTTCATAAGTCAGAAAATGATCGAGGAGCAACGTCATTGGACTCCACCTGCAGCAGGCTGTTTCACCCACTATCGCTGAAGACCAGGAAATGCTTTCCTCTGTTAGAGATGAGTGTTTCTCAAAGTCGGGGTCTCACGTAGGAGAGATGGTTTTAAGTAGTTCAGAAGAGGGATTTAATAAGTTGAACTGCCATGGAGGAAGCTACATCTGTTCGGTTAGATACAGAGAAAAGGAAGAAGTAGGGACACAGAGCAAAGCTTCAGGAACCCTGCATCTATTTGGTACATACGGTTCACAAACATCTGTTCTTCATGAGACAGGATGCTTGTGAGATGCGCGCCCTGCAGACGGCACTCCCGTTCAGCTGCATCCCATGTGCGCCGATGGGCGAAGTATTTGTAGCACTGCCCTTGGAATTTGTGCCAGCCGTAGTCACACGTCTCTGTGTCTGGAAGAAACAAGGCAGGGGCTTAGTAACTTCACCTACGTCACTCAATCTAGCCTCACGGATCTGAGCGTTGGTAAGAAGACCTAAGCCAGTATCAGTGCAATGTCCCTGAAGTTACATGTTAATAAATTTGGTCATGATGACAAAGAAAGTATGATAAAGCCAGCTCGCTGACTCCTGCCAAGTGGGTGGCTGTATGTCTCTGGACGGAAGAAGCAGTATCTTAACTGCAGTTTCTTTGTTTAGAGCCAGTGTCAGCAGGAAAGAAAACTAGCAGAGGGGCCAGACAAAACTTCTCAGGACGCAATGTCTACTGACTCACTTGTGAAGCGACTGGGGCTAAATCCTCACCAACACAACTTTTCTGAAGAGAGCCATTCAAGTGATAAGATAAGAATTCTGGCTAATAGGATTATGAATGCCCTATTTGAATAAGGACTTCAAAGGCTCAGTAAGTAGTTCCTTTACCGCTTCCCAGAGAGATCCGCTGGGTGGCCACAGGATCTTGTCAAATAAGATTTACAAAGAGGAAAAAAAAAATGTCATCAGTAGGCAGCTTATGGGATATAGCTAGGACTGCTGGCCTTTCTCTGAGGGAGAGGAAATATAAGTAACTCTCTGTGTAAATGCGTCAGGATTTTAAGTTTCTTTTAAGTTTCTTAAGAATTAAATAACTTGGGTGCCTGGGAGGCTCAGTGGGTTAAGCCTCTGCCTTCGGCTCAGGTCATGATCTCAGGGTCCTGGGATCAAGCCCCGCATTGGGCTCTCTGCTCAGCGGGCAGCCTGCTTCCCTTCCCCTTTCTCTGCCTGCCTCTCTGCCTACTTGTGATCTCTGTCAAATAAATAAATAAAATCTTTTTTAAAAAAAGAATTAAATAACTTAAGTTCTTCAACTTCATGCCCACCTTCCACCAAGCCATACACACACACTCATATATATATATATATATGTCTGTTTATATATGTGTACATTATAACCAGTGTCCTGGTAGGATGTCAACATTTTTCAAATAAATCTAAATTTTACACTGACAGGAAGCTTCGACTGTACTTTCTAGATTCTAGCATGCCAGTTTTTAAATACTTTTACAGGAAAGTAGTTGGCTCAACGGTACGTATTCAATTATGATCACTGGAAATACTTTTGACTATCACAAAACATACCTCACAAACCCACTGCACTAGTTCCATGCAAACACTAACAGAACTGCAAAGTTTATAGAATTTAGGCACCAAGAAAATTCCAGATCACCTAGGAACTGCCCTCCCTTACTCTAATCTTCCTGGTTGATGAAGGAAACAAAATCCTTCTAGATGAAATACATGCTTTCAGTATACGTCAGACCTGGGGGCCGAACTGATAGTCAGATCGACTCCTGTCTGTCACACCACTCGCTCCTCTTTCTGTAATTGTGGGAAAGTATGCATTCTGAGAGCTTTTCATGTTTTCCTGGCTCCAGGGATTTTGACCATCGTCATACAACAGATGCAGCTTATCTCGGAGAGCGGGCTTTATTTCAGTTTAGTCTATCCGGCTTCTTGTTTGGTTATGGCCAGCTGACTAACTGGTTTAGATACTGCGCTCTGGAAGTCTGAGTTTTACTAAAGTGTTTCTGGAGACCACCAAATCTTACAGGAAAAGAATCAAGGCACAGCTAGATGATTTGGGATTAAAGTAGTCCCCAAGGATGAAGTGCAGTTGGGGGACTTAGATGCTCTAAATTTCCTTTTGCGATGTTCCCCGTGGAAGGATTTAGAGGTGAGGTAGGAGGGGTGGGGAGGAAATGGATCTTCATATTTGAGGGAGTTAGTTTATAAAGAAGGAGAACTGGAAAGATTTTTTAGAAAACTCTACTGCCAAAGTCAGTAATGTGATATCATAGCAGCATAGCTTGCCTTAACCATGGAAATTAATAATATTTTAAGACACAACTTAAAATTCAAGAGGATCCCTACCTTTCCGAATAAGACATTAGGAAAAAAAAAATTCTACTACACCCTCATATCCTCTTTTAACCCAATGGTTTAGTCCAGTCTTCTTTCTTTGTGTTTTATCATTAAAACAGATTATCATTAAGTATTTTTTTCTCTTACACCAAAAAACCCAAGGGATCATAAAATTCAGATGCATCACCACATCATTGGTATAATGCCTTCTTCAGTTAACAGGTGCATATATTCCTATTAGAACACAGGTCCAAATGAGACTGCTTGTTGGTTTTTGCTAATTTTTTTTTATTCATCTATCCTACTGAAGCCATAGACTTACGGTCCTAATGATTATGAATATATGCACAAACACTACTTAACAAAGTGACTCTTTATTGAATAAAAGCCAAATATCCACGTGGATTTACTTAATTATTATTCATGAAGTCACTAAATATGTAATGAAGGACTAGGCATCCCACAGCATCTTCTAGGATGCTATTCTGATAGCAGTTATTAGAAGCAGTGTGTTTTTCCAATCTCACCTAAAAAGAGCACGATACACATTTCATTCATTAAAAGCAACACATATGGGTGATATTTTTGTAAAAATCATCCGACATAGGGAAATACTTCTTACGCTTTAAGACTATTATAATGCATAGGTTATATCACAAAGACCCACATTTAGTTGTGTGCTGGCTACCTGTGTGTGTTGTAAGGGAAGGTGTGACAGCTCCCGTTCATTACTACAGAAGCCAAAACTATCACTTTTAAACAGTTTTACTAAAAATGTATTCTCTTTATGTCATGTAGGTAACTTTTTCAACATCTGGGACATAGAGCTGTCAAGCCTTAAGAAACTGTTAACATTTTGGTGCTTTTCACTGGTGAGCCCTACCCCCCACTTTGGTTTGGGGCAACCTGTGTGTACAGAATTGTCTCCATACTATTCTAAGATTCCCCTTCTAGAGTTTATATTGGTTATCACTACCAAAATAGGTCCCTTATTCCAGAGTTGCTGGGAGTTGGGAAGTTACTAATACAGGGAAGAAAAGGTCAGCTAAAGAAACAACAACCCAGTCATTGCTGAAATTTGGATAGAAAACTGTTTAGACAACAATGCTGCTGTTAATGAAAAAAACATTTGTTCTTAGGCAACCTGCAAAGAGGAGAAAAAAATCTTTCAGGGTCCTGGCAATAAATCACAGAAGCACAGCTGCGCTGGGTAAACAGACCGGGAAAGCTGTTTCTCAACAAATAGTGGTGATGAACGTATACTCGCTTTAAGACAAAACAGAATGTACCTGAAAAGTGGTACTACAAATGAGAGAAGAAAAGCAAAACCTTTTTAATATACATGTAAATAAAATGCTTATCTGTAAGAGTTACTTTGAAAGTGTGAAGATACTGAGATAAACCTGGGCCTTATAAGGCAGCCTAGGTTCATTTTTCCTACTCTCTAATTTACTAGCTGTGTGACCTTGAATACATCACTTCTCCGAGCCTCAATTTCTGGCCCATTTAGCCACACAGAGATACTGTCAACTAAACGAAATGATGCACCTGGGAACATCTGATAAACTATAAGGCATTCAACAAATAGCATCTCTTTTTATTCCCTGCCAAGAATTAAGCTGAGTCACCCAGACTGGGGATCTTGTCTAGTTTGCTCCAAGTTCTACCTCCAGTACCCAGGATAGCACTTGGAAGACAGCAGGTGCTCCGTAAACATTTGCTTAATGAGTGATTTTTTTGAATTGCTGCTCGGACTGGGAACTAAGGGAAGCCAGGATCGTTATAGCATATGTGATATAACAAGGATCTCACCCTCATGTTTTCTTTAAGAAATGGCATCTTTCTGGGGGCGCCTGGGTGGCTCAGTGGGTTAAGCCTCTGCCTTTGGCTCAGGTCATGATCCCAGGGTCCTGGGATCGAGCCCCGCATCGGGCTTCCTGCTCAGTGGGGAGCCTGCTTCCCTTCCTCTTTCTCTGCCTGCTTCTCTGCCTACTTGTGATCTCTTGTCTGTCAAATAAATAAATAAATAATCTTAAAAAAAATAAAATAAAAAGAAACGGCATCTTTCTTACTGTTTTCCTTAAGAAAAGGATGAAACTGGTTCGTTTTCATATTTACCTTTTAAATTTGCTAAACAGACTCATCCTATGCAACTAGGGGAAAAAAAAACTAGAAATGAAGTCATTACCTACCCTTTTTGATTGGCAGTTCAATACGTGTTGCTTTGGGTTTTGTTCTAATTGTGGTGACGTTTGGATTAACACTGTAAAGCAGAATGTGGGGCCAGACCAATGTGTCTGAGTGTCTAATGCATTTTCATTCTGTCTGGTGGAATGGAAGTTTGGCACTGGGTATTTTTGTCGAAGCCAAACCACTGTATGACTTTAAGTAAAGGAAATCGAAATTTCAAAGCTGAGTGTAGCTGAACGTGCAATCTGTTTCTGATTGATGACTAAGAAATGTTACCATTAACCACCTAAAATACATTCTCAGGTTGGCCATAAAATACCAATTACAGGGATCATGAGATTCAAGCAATCACGAACACAGGCCTTTGTTTCATTCAGAAAAAGCAGATGCTTCTTGTAGTAGGAAAATTCCCCGTTGAGCAGACTTACAATACCTTTTATGTAACATTTACCAAGCCAAAGCTAATGTATTCTAACAACTATACCAATGCATTCTCCAGAGATGACTGATGATGAAAAATAAGCCCATTGACTCCCAAGTGCTTAGGAGGAGAAAATAAAGGCAGCTAGCACTGAATTCGATACTCCTTGGTACAAGCTACACAGATGGATTAAGGTCAATGCTTATTTTGTCCTCAGTAAGAATACGGACAACAAAGTTCCCTTTGTGAGCTAGATGTCCTTAAATTCAGCTCAGTGTGCCTGTCTGCAATTTTGCTCTATCAGCAAAACAGCAGTGATTAAATCAAATGCTGTTTTCCATGGGCTATGGACACATAAGGACACCGAACATACTTAGGTAACCTGTGAATTTCCTTTGCAGGAAAAAACACGCCGTATGGCCTACATTCCTGAAAACATCCAAATAATTGTGCCAAAAAACCATCCAGAAGTAACATTTGAAATGAAATAGCTATCCTGTTCATCCTACAGATGTTGCATGAGCTCTTACCTTGTTCACAAAGTGCACCAACATAGCTCGGAAGGCAGAGGCACCTGAACGTATTAAAACCATCAACGCACGTGGCTCCATTGCGACAGGGGTTAGAGTGACATTCATCAAAATCTGAAATAAAATCATAAAAGGCCACAAAAATACTTTCAGAAAAGGTCAAGGATCCTACTTAGTGTTAGGTTGCCAGATAAAGAACAGAAAGAACAGCCAGTTAAATGTCAATTTCAGATTTAAAGAAAATAATAATTTTTTAGTATAAATCTATCCCATGCTGTATTTAGGGTTACTTACACTCAAAAATTATTCTTTTCTTTTAACCTGAAATTCAAATTTAACTGACCTTCCTGCACTTGATTTCCTAAATCTGGCAACCCTAAAAAAATTTCAGTTACTCATAGGGGGGTCATTTTCTCCATTGCTTTTAGATGGGCACATGAATCCTAGAAATGACAAAGAAATCCCTGGAACATTCTACCCTCAATCTTAGCTCACGCTCTGATTACCCTACCTGTGGAATACTGAAGACACGTGACTGGCCTGACTAGAGCTTTTCCTTTCCAATCCATCCTTCATTCTGCTGACTGTCATCTCCTTCAAACCCAGACATGATCATTTACTCTTTGGCTTTCAAACCTTCAAGAGATCCAACTGCCCAGGGCAGAGATCTTCCAAGTGTAGTCCCTGGACCAGCAGAATCAGCATCACCTGAGAATGTCAGAGAGGCACATTCCCAGTGGCCCCCCAACCAGACCTACAGAATCAGACCTTGGGGCGGGGGGATGGGAACAACTGGTACTGTAGAAGCCCTGCCCATGATTTTGATGCCCACTGAAGTCTTAAAAATCCCTCTATTAGAGTAGGAAGTAAATTCGTCTGTACATTGGATTCAGAACCTTCTCAGACCTACCCATATCCACCCGCCTTTCAAGGACTTTCTCCCACAAACCCATACATAGGCATGCCTGAACACTCGCAGTCACCTAAATGTATTCTGCCATCTGTGGTGTCTGTGCCTTTGTTTGCTGTGTGTAAGTCTTGTCCCACCAGCTTTTTTTTTTTTTTTTTAAGAAAAGGAAACCTACATAAAAGTGAGAGTAAAAGGAACTGATTTAGTAAAGAGACAATGATACTCCTTGAAACCCAAAATGAAGAAGACAACAGCCTCAAAACTTATGCAGGTAGAGGTGCGTTAGGCTGGCCTCTGGAGAGAACTAGATAGAGAAGGATCTTGCCCATCCCGCCTCAGAGGAGCAAGTTAATTCAAAACACAAAAACTAAACGCCTTCATTTTTAAATACAGCTTTCTAAATTTTTTTGTGTATTTAAATTGATTATTGATATGCAGATTTGGGGAAAGAGATTAAAATAGTTCCTTACTATTTAGGCAACTAGACATTTGTAAAGCCTATCTGTAGAAACTTTAAAAAGACACTGTTCACCTCACTGAGCTTCACTGAGTTTTGGGTGTATTAACAAAATTCAGCAAACACCTGTCCCCATTTTCCAGACTCCACTTAAATTACTCTATGATTTTAACGTTATTTAACAAATAATTCATTTACACATGGCTTTCTCTGAAATCCTCTGAGCAATATAAATTCTGCCCAATATGTCTTCTGGAAAAGCATTACACTCTTTCAGACAAGAACATCTTACCAAGTTCACACTGGTCGCCACTGAATCCCGGCACACAGGTGCACACATAGGAAGTGTCAGTAGGGTAACAGGTGCCTCCATTAAGGCACGGGTTCGTTTTGCAACGATCAGGTCCTACCATATTCAGGAAAGTAAGAAAAGCAATTAGGCTCATATCCAGGTTTCCATGTTTTGCAGCATAAATTGCCACTGATTGCTACCATAATATAAGCTTTACCATAGCAATTTAGATACTATGCATAAAAATTAACATTAACTTTACTCTCTGGAGTGTTTCTTGGCATTATAACTAATCATTACAAATTGCATCTATTCATTTCTGGGATTCAGTCATCATTATTTCTAAGCAATATTTTGTACAGTATCTGGCAACTAATATATTCTACTGCAGATTTAGTCGGCATGATAATGGCAATTGATTTTAGTCAAAAATGATTACACATATGTGCACAGTGAATGGAAAATGTATTCTTTTAAACGAGGTTAGTTCATGTGAAATGGTTGGATACACAAAACATGCATTCTTTTTAGCAGTTTGGCTTGTTATCGTCATTTGAATTATTATTGCCTTTTACCACTTAATGCTCAGAAACTGTTTTTCTTCGAAAGTGTGCACTGAAGTCTCTTCTGCTACATTAATATGCTTTTTCCAAAAACACGTTCCAAATGTACTCCTTTAAACTATACTTGAAGAAAAGCAACACATAAATTAAGCTCTACTGTATAAAAACAGACCCAAAGACAATAATCTCACCTAAAATGAGACCCCCAATTTTTTTGAAGCCCCCAATTTTTATTACAGTTTTTCTTATTAGAACACAAATAAAATCGACACTCCTAGAAGATAAATGTAAAGGCCAGAGACACAAATTTCTGAGAAACACTTTAAGATATGTTTCCTAAAGGCAAATATTTTTACAATACTTTAAGCACATATATTATTCTGTGGTATTGCTTGGATAATTGTATTTAAATGAGTTGCTTCTATTTATTATTTGAATTTTTCAGAATTGCTTTTGTTTCAAAATGTTTAAAAATTCAGATGAGAGTCGAAAGTCTTACAAAATAATTGAGACAAATAGGTTATATATGGAATAAAAACCATATTTTCACGAATCTTTAGTCCTGAAACCCTGAAGTAATTACACATGAAAAAAAGATATCTACTTATGAAGCACAAACTTAAGGAACATTCAAGTAAAGGAAGCACTGCTCTAGAAGGTAACTGAACCTTTCCACACAACAAAGTCAAACTCAAACTATCTGAATGTAAAGTAAATTCTGGACTATGAGAAAGACTTGACACATAAGGCATTCACATGCATGAGTTCAACATTATAATCAGGTTGATTCAGATGCTTACACCTACACCACTAATTTTTCTAAGACTCTTTCTCTTATAGTTCTAAAAATATGCAAAATCTCCCTAGCCATTTTAGCCTTTTGCCTTTGAAAGGACACTGCTTCTCTGTCAAGGACACCATCCACAACACATCTACACGCTGCCCTCGAAGCAAAACCAAAATGACACATATGTGACAGTGCTTGATAAAACTGTGACGTGCCACACAAATGTGAAGTATTATCATTTTTCCCACCACAGACTCCAGACACCGTGCTGAGACTATGACAAGGACTTGGCAAGAGAGTGGGTCCTCTGTGAACCCAAAGTAGTTTAGATCAAGAGAAAAGTTTATTTTGACGAATTCTGTTCTTCCCTAAACAGTCTGTATTACTCTCTGAAAGTTGAACCTACGAGAGAGAAACCAGGCAATCCAATGTGAGCTACTGTTTACCGAATTCGCCTAAGGTCACAATTTGCTTTGCAATGAAGACGCAGGCTCTCATTCTAGGTAAATCCTGTGGTCTGGATGGATTACTGGCACAAATTTCTCATCCATCAGTCAAACCTAACTCTCTATGGCTTACCCATGATTTCTGTATTGTATTTCATCAACCTGAGGAACTTTCAACTAAATTATAAGAGAATAAATATTGGCCAGATTACTAGGTTATCATTTACAGACTAAATATAGAATGACAGGAACAACAACAAAAATCCATCAACCACCTCCAATTAACTGTATTCACCAAATACTCTAAGTCATTTATAAAAGTTGCACTTTATGATTGATTATTTTAGTCTATCTGAAGCACAACAAACAGAGAACCATTAGTGGCAAAAAGATAACATTGAAACGATGGGAAGAATAACTCCAAGTATTGCCATGCTGTAAAATATATTCATTAAAATAAAACATATTTTCAACAACACAGCCCTTGAAGTATGGATTTTTATTTATTTTCTTTTTCTCTAGGTCACTAGGTGGGAAGGGCTATTTGTGAATTCCACTGACATTGTTATTTAAGTAACATTATTAGAAAATACCCCATTAAAGAAGATTTGTCAGCATTATCAAGCTAGATTAAAAGGACAATAAATTTTACAAAGTAAATATTTTAAGATATCTAGCTTATAAATAATTAAATATCAATTATTCATTTTTATACTATATTAATTGGTAACCAGCAAAGAGCAATGAAAAGACCATGACTTTGGAGTGGAGCTGATCTGGGTTCAAATCCCACCAATGCCGTGGTATGTGTGGTTATGCAACCCCAAACAAATTACAGAACTTCTCTGAACATCCACATCCTACCCTTTTAAGTAGGGATAATAATATGGGGATGATGATTATAATAACATAGCATTTTTGTGAAGATCATGTAAGAGAGTCTGTATGAACCAATATCAAATTCATGCTTGCTGTCCATTTAGTTAAAAGAAAAAAAGGTCCTCTTTTGACAGGCAGGATGCAAATATATACCCCCTTCCCCTTCCGCGCCCCCACCCCTGGCTAGGCACTGTGCTAGAAGCATTATACAGATTATTGGGAACAAGGACATTACACAAAAGTATGAACTGATAACTGATATTGCACAAACTATGTGGGTGTTTATTAGACTTATTTACCACTCAAAAATGTTTAAAGGCCTGACAGATTTTGATATTGCCATAATAGCACCTGTCAATGAGAGATTTTTAAAAATGGGATTTCCCCCTCTGTTTTTAAACTAAGATGTGTTTTTAAACTAAGGGCATATGACAAAGCAATATTTTAGTTATAAGTAAAACCAAATTGAATTTTTATACCATTAACAATTTCACTTTTTCTATTTCATAATTGTATGTTGTTTCTAAAACCCAGAAAAATACAAAGAATATCTATAAAGCCCAGAAATACTCTACACTTATTTTCTTTGCCTCTAATTATGGACTCAGTAATGTGGCCTGTCCCATGGTTATGCGAATAATATAACAAGCTCCACTGATTTAATATCACAATAAAAACTATATGCATAGATGTGTCAGGAAACAGGGACTGTTTCCAAGTTTGGAAACAGATTTATCAATGTTGTGACCTTACCTGGTAAATAGACTGCTGTGCCTTCCACTGACTCCTCATTAATGCCAATCAGGAAACCGGTTTCATTAGAAGTTTCCAGAAGGGAAAATGATGGTGTTGGAAGCTCAGTATTTAACTCTGCAATGCTTACTGTTGCCTGATTATTGGAATCAAGAATTCTTGTCGTTACTTGCTGTTCTGATGTTGGTACTGCGTGATCCTCCCCTCTGATCAAAGCTGTATGGGTTTCAGGGTTTATTTCCAGAGAGGAAGGAACAGTGGGCCACTCAGAAGTCTGTGGGCTAGGCTGAGGCACGACATCTGCCTCAACTCCATAAATCGCAGAAGCAGAAGTAGAATGTGGCCACGGTGTAGCACCTTCTAACTTAGATTCACCTGCAGTTGTGACCATAGTTCCAGGCTCAGGGGTTCTAATATTGCTCGTCATTATTTCTCCAGAAAGTTGAATATTGGCTTGGGTTTGGGAATCTTGGAGAATCTCAGTTCCTTCTTCAGCAGTCAGTTCTGTGGAAGAAGCTTCCATTTGTTCTAATAACTTAGGATGACTTTCATCTTCTGAAGGTTCTAATCCAGTGTCAGGAGATAAGGATGGAGGCTCGGTTATGTGAAGGAGCTCTTCATTCAATGATGTGAAAGTCACTTCCATATCTGCCAGACTTCCTGGAGACTTCTGAAATGTGGCAGCATCTGTACCAGGCAGAGTACTTGCTGCATGGTCCTCTGTGTGTTCAGAGGCTCCACTGCCCAAGTAGACAGTGAGAAGAGATGATGGTGTCTGAGAGGATAACTTTTCAGAAGCTGAAACTGCTGATGTTGTATCAGTGTAATCCGAGGGATTGGATCCTTCCATCAGGTTGGGTGCCTCTGTTAAACTCTGAGCCATAAGGTGGATAGTACCAATACTTACGTAGGGTGTAGGATCAATCAGTGCCTCCTCAGATCCTGATGAGAATTCTGGCTGAAAAGAAGGACCTACATTTTTCTTTTCATCATACTCATCCTGTGTCTCCAAATGGCCCAATGTTGATATTACTTCACTTTGGTCTGCAATAGCTTGACCATCAGACAAAGTACTTGATTCAAAGATGTCATCTAGGACTTTTGCTTCACTTTTCGGTTCTTCAATCTCTGGATTAACTGTGGCAGATGTACTAGGAAGGAGCAGGGATGTTGCTGTGGGAAGCAAAATATCTAATTCTGCTTCTGTGCTAGGAAGAGGGAGCCCAGGTGTGAAGGTAAAGCCCATGGGATCTAAGTGGCTTCTGTCTTCGGAAGGCATTGATTCATTATATGTTGTCTGCATGTAGTTAGCCAGAATAGGGTCACCAGAACCCTCAAAGTTTTCCTCAGTTAAAGAAAGGTTAACAGCTGCCTCATACTTCTCTTGAACTTGAGTGCTTTCTTCGCTACTGCCAAGTGGTCCTGATAGTACCTCTGGATCTATGTCCGTTTGCATTCCAAGGATGTCTACATATATAGGTTTACTGTGATCAATATCTATGATAGTATTTTTATCTGATGTCAGCTCAGGCAGAATTTCAAGAATGGTACTCTCTGTAATTGTCAATATTAAATCCTTGTCCTCTTTGTCCAGATCTATAAGGATGTTTTCAGTGGTTTTTCTTCTGTTAGGTTTTACGGTGGAATCCTCAAATCCTCTGAGATGGTCTTGGAAACTATCTGCAGCATCTTCTGTGGCCCTCTCATATAACACTGTATTTGACAGTGTGCTAGTTGGATCAGGGGAGCTTTCATTCTGCTCTAAATGAAGAGGCAGCAACATTGAAACTGTTGGGAATCCATCAACAGTAACAGCTTCAGCACTTGGAACCTCAGGATGTTTTTCCAGGGATCTATCAGAAACAAATGTGGTGCTTCCTTGCCTGCTTGCCTGAGTAGTTCCAGAAGTGTGGACTAAATCAACCATATCCAATTCCCCAGATCCCTCTCCAGAATGTTCATAAAGCAAGTCAGATGGTTTTGGTGCTGATGTAACAAATCCTGTTGCTGTTTCAAGACCATACGTTCTAGCCAGAAAATCAGAGGGAGGGACTGGTGTTTCTTTTGTTTCCACTGTTGAAGAATTCTCATCAGAGACTTGTTCAGTCACTGGTTGTGGTCTACTAGTCTGGATTTCTTCCGCCCAACCGTGGGTCTGATTTTGAGGATGTTCAGTATCTGTGGAGAAAGTGAGAGTTGCCATAGAAGGTCCTTCAGTTCTGGTGTCACTTAAAATTTTTAGTAAGGTTGTGGACGTTGTCTCACCATCTTCAGAGAGGCTGTCTGTTTTGGAAATGGGTGGTCTAACTTCATTTGCTACATTTTCCATTTTCTCATAGTCTTTTGTTGTATCACTTATGAGGCCAGTTTCTAAACTCTCCATGCGAGAAGCTTGGGGAGAGAATGTGGTAATGATTTGCTCCATTTCAGTAAAATTCACTGATGCTGTAACTTCTTCTCCTGATCCCAGTCCGGAGAATAAAAGATCAGCATCTGACTCTATCATTGTTGGCCTCACAACTTTGGGAAAAGGTTTTACAATTTCCTCCTTTTGGACTGGAGAACCTGTAACTAAACTTTCAGCTGATACAGATTCAGTCACTGAGGTAGTAGCTAAGAAAAAATGGGATTTTTCAGTAACTTCAGGGAGAGCAGTATAGCGTTCCAAGCCCTTTAACTCTAGATCTGGAGTAGACAAATCAGCGAAGGAAATGCCTTCCTTCTCCATTTCCTCAGCAGTACTGTCAGTCCTCTTCACTGTTAGTGTAGAATAATCTGTGGATTGGAGTCCAGTTTCAGTAAATGTCTGTGAATCAAACATTGTTTGTTCTGGTGCAACTGGACTTTGAGGGGATTCAAAAGACTTTGGCTCCTGAATCTTTTCCTCTGATGCTGTCTCACTTTCAATTCTTTGCCTTACAGGGTTGACTTCTTGCATAGACCATAATTTGGCTGGCTCCATAGTCTGGGGAAAGTTCACTGAAACTGTGCCACTGACTGTCATTTCCACCTTTTCTGTTGTGGCTTCAGTACCTTCAGCTTCTGCTATTGGTAAAATCGTGGTCCTTTCATTGGCTTCATTAATAGCATCTTCTTCTCCCAATCCTTGGTCAACGAATGGGGAGTCTGTACCAGAAACATTCCCCACAGCACTAGGAAACACTTGGTCCACAGAGCTGCTTACTGAGACCAGCTGCTCCCCTGAGCCCTCAGCTGAGGCTGTGAACTCTTCCCAAGGGAAGGTGGAAGTGCCGACCGAGGTACTCCTCAGTCCTTCTGAGTCCGCTCTGTGGTTGGTGTGATCTGAAGCAGGTATTACAGATGATGAAATCTGGGTATCCTGAAATGCTGCATCTCCAGAGCTTTCCATCATTACCGTTCCTTCTTTTGCTATGGGATAATTTACTGTTGAGTACTCTCTAAAGTCACCACTGAAATCTTCTTCCAAAGGAAAATCTGTAGAAAAGCCCTTTATTCCTGGCCCAGGATTTTGTTCTCCTGAGACTTCTGAAATCAAGATTTCTTTGGATGTTTGGCTTACAATTTCAGCAACCTCTCTGTCCATTATAGTACTCAAAACTAATCCTGTTGGCTCAAAAGGGAATATAGTTTCCACATGGGGAGACATAGTGCCAGCTGCTTCCTTCCTGGTTGGACTTTCAGACTCTAAATTTAATGAAAATGAAGACACAGTGACTGTTTCTGGGTCAGCAGCAGCTTCTCCAGAGCCTGGCTCCATAGAGAGAGAGGCGGGGCTCCCTGGAATAGTGGATTGCCCCTCCTGAACCTCAGGTTGACTGCTACTGCTGGGCTTAGCAGTCTGTGCGCTCAGACTGTCTAAAACATTTGATTCTTTAAAGACAAGAGTAGAACTTATCATTTCATTTTCAGACTCTGTGGGATTTGTCGAGAACATAAAACTGTTCCTGGTAGCAGACGCTGAATCACTAGATGTTGGTTCACTTGAGCTTTCTAATTCAGAAGGTAAAATCAATTGATCTGATCTTGGTGTTGATGAATATACCTGAACTGTAGAAGCTATACCTGCGGTTCCCTCCTCATCTTTCCTTTTCTTTCCTTCAAGAGATGTACTGAAGACCCACTCAGAAGTGTCTGCTTCCCCTCCAAATTTGGTAGGTGCTACTTCTGCAGAAGGTTGTTGAGAAACGGAGTAAAAGGTTGTTGCAGAAATATCAAAAAGACCTTCTGTGATCATGATCTTGCTGGTGTCTAAAGTAACCAGTGTATCCGTAGTATTTCTCTGTGATAAATCAGTTGTCAAAGTGAACATTTTCTTTTTATCTTCTTCGGCTTCTCCAGAGCCTTCTGGAAATGGAATTGAAGGACTTCCTGAGAGCTCTACATTTTCTCTAGGGGTTGTTTCTACCCAGCTTTCTACAGTGGACAATGGGCCATCAGGAAAGGCATTTCCTGTGAAGGCAACTGATACTTCCTCTGAAACATCTGCTGACACAGAACTTGGAACTATACTTGGAGTATATGCGATAGAAGTACTTTTGTCGGCCTCTTCATCAAATGTTCCTTCAGTAGCCCTCGAAAAGATTTTTTGAGATTCTTGGTCAATGGCAGCATCTCCTGAAGACTCTTCAGAAAACAGAGTTACAGGTTTCATATGTTCATGAACCAGATTATCAAGTTGAGACCCTCTCTCTGTGACTGATTCTGGCCCCTCTGTGGCTTCTCCCTCATGGAACGGGACTGTGGGGAAAACATCAGGCTCACCACTTGAAAAATGTTCGGGTGTTTCAGGGTAAGTCTCGGGCTTCCACGTAAGTTCAAATGACTCAGTTGTTTCTTTCGATTCATTAGGCTGCACGGCGGTAGACAATCCAGTCTCCGTGATCACAAACATATGTGTTTCACTCTCACTGCTGTCTGAAAAATTTTGAGAAGGTGCAACACTCTCAAACTGGCCACGCCTAGCTTCTGCTGCTTCTGGGTCTTTGGGCACGGTGGTAACTAGCTGCTTCCCGTTAATGTACTGCACTGATGGGGTGGTCGTGACGTCCGTAGCGTTTGCACACTCTTCGTCTTCCTCTTCGTCTTCTTCACTGTGGTACAAATCTATTTCAATAAACTCGGGTAAAATTTCAGCAATTAGCTCGTGCTCTGGATCTGTTTCTTCACTACAAGGTTCATCTTCTTTAGATTCTGAATCTATTGGATGACCACTTACACTCAAATCACTCATTCGACCTGAAAAAAACAAAGAGTTTTCACAATACTTGAATAGAAGATTTGGCAGTGTACGACAGAAGAAATCGACAGCAAGGCTGGCTGATCATGCACACAAAGAAGAATTCGAATCTTTTCACATAGAGTGCAACTACCCTTCTACACGTGGTTCTCAGTCTCCAAATCTGTGGATTCACATTAACAATCGGAAAAATAAACCCAATATAAGATTATAGGAACAGGTTATGAGAACTCTTCAACATGCTTAACAAAGCAAGGCCCTTAAAATGAAACAAGGAGTCACATATATGCATTGTAATTGTGAAATGTGGGAATTCATGTGAACTGCAAAAAAAAAAAGAAAAATTAAGACCATTTCACCAAATCATACAGAAAAAGTAAGCGATTATTGTTTTATGTAAGGGGAGTTTGAGACACCCTCAATTCGATAAGGAAATGAGAAGAGATTCCTTCTCTTGCCATAATCTGTCCTAGAGAAGACTGGTTTCAGGAAAGTAAAAGAGAGGTTTCTTTACAGATCTTTCACAGTGCAACCACAGCCCCTCCCCAGTGTAACAGTGAGACAAAATTTAGCTGCAAAGGCTGTAGCCATGGGCCAGACACACGGGCAGGAAGCCATACATAAAGGCTCCACGCAGGGAGAGCTCACTGAGAACACCAAGAAGGAAGGAAGGGCCCACCACACTTCACACCTTTGTCCTTCGTGAGAGGTGATCTGGATTGGGTCAGTTACAGTTCTTTTTATTAACATTTCTCCAAGGGAAGTTCAGGAGTCACATCTAAACATCTGAACTAGCACACTTTAAATAACACATATCCTGAGAACACTCTCTTGTAAATTGTAAATTGCTATAAGGTACCAACCACTAAGCTCAATGGACTCTTGTGCTTCCAGAAATACACCAGCCTAATGCCTTGTCTGGGCACCAGGAAGGAGGAAATTCTGGGCCATCACTTTTATCAAAGTGTAATTCAGTTGTCCTAGGAGAGATTTCTGCCAGTGCAACTGTCCTCGTCCCAGTGTCACGGGAGTGCGAAAAGGTACCTGTGCATGCAAGGGCCCGTGAGAAGACAGAGAGCAGCACGGAGGACTGCACAGTATCTCACTCTCCCACCCCAGGAATACTGTTGCAGAATTAATTTTCAGCCGAGCCCCAATTCATGCCACATACACTCAGGTGAAACCGAGAAGCTTACAGAAAGAATAATTATGACGGAGCCAGCCCTGTCGCCCTTTGGTAGGAAGATTGTTCCTGGAGCAAGAAGCCACTTCTTTCCATGTATGAAAAGATCAACATCAATCATTTACTGAAAAAGTTAGACGAGAAAAAACGGGTCTTGCTTGTATTCCTCATGCACCAAAATAAATTCAGAAGTACAGGAACTACCAATAAAAACTCTAAGAAGCTCCTCTATGTTTTTAACTACAGTTTGCATAGAAAACAGAAGACCACAGAACTTTTATGTAACTGGAAGACATATATTATCTACCTTTATCCCTTTCACCCTACTAAAAGCAAAACAAAACAAAACTCTTCTCTGTATCCCATCACATCTTCACTGCGCAATCTCCATAAAATAGCACTTGTATAAGGCTGGGTTATTCTTACCCTAACCATATGTCCTATAACCAAATCTCCCTCTCATTCTACCTCAGACATTCTGCCTTTCAACTATGGAAACAAAGGCTCATGGGTATTCAAATGAATAAAAAATTCTTCTACCATAAGAAAAATGAGATCAACACATAACTCTAGCATATTATGAAAATATAAAATGAAGACAAATGATTTCTGCCACAGATGCTGCAGCAACTCCTAATTGCCAAACAAGAACATGACTAAATGCCTTACTTTTTTCAAAAAATATAATTAGAAGCATAAGTTTGTTCAATATTACATCACCGAAGTTGTTATTGTGCTCTTGCAGTGTCTCATGGTGTGTATGTTTTAGAAGAGGACACTTTTAAAATCTTCAGATAACATCTCTTAATAGTGCTTGCAATGAAGCCCACTGCTTCGCTATGAAAAAAGTGATTATATATGCATATGTATATGAGAATACATTTTAAACACCTTTGTACAAATGAATCTTTTCAAATATCATATCAGCAATTTTATCTAATCACCAAATTAAGTAGTCTCTCATTGCTAATACCATTTTAACATACTCAAGGTAAGCCAGACTCAGGAAAACTATTTTGTACAACTTTATAGCATCTAACTGGAGCTTCAAAAGTATGCCTATCTTCAACTGCTAATATTCTCATTTTACATTCAACCTTTTGCATTAGGTTTCATGAGGTGGAAATAAAACTAGGATTCACATCAAGAAGTATCACACGCATGGACACTAAATTCACACAGAATCTTTCATTTAAATATGGAAAGAATTTTATTTTATTTTATTTATTTTTTTTAAATATGGAAAGAATTTTAAATAAGAAACACAGGTCTGTGTCAAGCATAGAAAGAATCCCCACCACATTTTTTACTGTTTTATAAATAATGAAGGTAAAACTAACCATTCAGCCAAGCTTCTCCAAACAAACATAGGATAAATAAGGAAATGACTGTTTGATAGTGTTTATTTATAAACTCCTAGGCCAGGAACAGGGTAAATAATACTCATCGCCTGCATAGGTTTTTATAGGGTTCTAAATAAATTCCTTACTTTAAAAATTAGTAAAAAAAGAAAAACCGACTTAAACATATCCCATCACCTTCTTAGTGAGTAAAAATGGAGGTCCCATCAGTGAAGGATGGTGGTAGCTCTAAAAATAAGTGGGGTAAAGAAAAGCAGAGAGAGAAAGAGAGAGAGAGACAGAGACACTAAAATGTGTCACTGCATTAACTCTCAGCGTGTCAAAGGAACTGACATGTCATGATGTTCACTTAAGTGTTTTACAAAGGAATGAATAAGTTAAAATAAAATGTTTTCTTTCCCCTAGAATAGAAAACAAAGAAGAACTATAATTGTAAATCAGCAATTTATATCCTAATTTCATTGACTATCAATTCTTATTAAATCTACTTAATTCAATTAATAAAACACCCTGGCATTTACTTTGTTTTTCTAATTTTAGTTCCAATGAACAAAGTGTAACACTGTTTTAGTCCAGTTTCCACTTAGATAATGAACTTCCACATTTCGTATTGCACATGAATCTATGGGGACCTCCCTTAGCACTTCAGACCATCATATCAGAATATTTTACTCAAAGATTCAACTGTTAGATGCAATATATTCAATTTTCTAACCTAAGTAAATATCAAAATATTTCTATCACAGCTTTACAAACATAGCAGAGTTGGCCTTTGCATCTTGGTTTTTGCACATAAAATTAAATTCACTATCACAACCACGCACGCCACCCAACTGTATTATCTTCCCAGAGGACAACTGACTGCATAAAATGTACTACCTATTATGTGTGAGACTGTATTGCAGATGCTTGAAACTCTGTAGAGACCTAGAACCTCCAAGAATATCTTCCAAGTCTGTTTGTCTGCCTGCCTGCCTCTTTCTCTTTTTCAAACAAACGCTCTTTCCAAGAGGTTAAAAAAATGGCCTTATTACACTCGTTTCTCTTAATTTGAAAAGGAAAATTTGGGGGTGTACATATTGCAAATGTACCAATCATTACATTTAACCTAGGATTCCTTCTCGCACCTGCCTCCCAAGTGTCTGATCTGACTTACGCTCAGAATAGTAGAAAACACAGAAGCATCTTAAGCTGTTTTGTCTTTTGCTTCTCATTATACCATGAAGCTGGTGACCACCAAAGAACTATCAGCACATTACACTAAACAGTGACTGAGAAGAAGAGAGAGATTTTAACATGTGCTCATTTGATCTGTATCACAAAAATGATCTACTAGAGGGGAATTCTTAAATAAAACCGATACAAAATAACAGTTGAAATTATTTTGTTTCCTTTTTCCACAGTCTCACAACTAAGTGATTAATATTCATTGTTTAAGTAAGTTGTGTCAGTTTCCAAATGCTTTCATCAGATTTCTTAATATTGTTTTGAGGGTGAGGGAAATGTTCATTTTCTAGGGCTTTAAACATATTTTTTTCCCACCAACAAATTCTCTACAGATCAATCTACATTTTATTCTGTCAGTGTGGCTAATGTGTTCCCATACTTTAAAAATCTCACAGGGGGTGTGGAGCTCTGAAATCTACCCCGCATGGATGCGTGAGTTCTTTGCCATCATCCTATATTCCTGTTATGGCTACCGGACATCTCACCCAGATTCCCCTTTGCTCCTTTTTATTATTCAGTCTTTAAAATTATTTCTTCATCCCTCTTTCTTGTTACTACCATCACCCACCACCCATGTTATTAGACAGTTATAAGCACTATCATGATTGCAAACCATATAAGTTTCTTTATAGGTTGTGGTGGGGAGACACCTGTGCATTGTAAAAGCAGGTATCTTACTCCAAAATCATGATCTGCTCTAGTTCCTATTAACAGTGCAACCTAATGGAGTAATTAACATTCCCAGCTCTTAGATGAACAAGTCCTTATAAAAGACTCTCTATTTTAGAATTTTATTCTAAGGATAATATAACTTTTATTTGGATTTCAAGAGTCAAACCACAGAACTCTACACAGTGTATGTATAATCTGTTCTATGTTTATACAAATGTATTTTAACAGCTTGACTTGAATATACTAGTTTCACAGTTAATAGAATTTTTAATGGCATTTCACAAACACTTAATTGCTAGCTGGCCTCAAATTATTCACCAAGTATTTTTAAGTACTTCGTGGCAGAATTTTGTGGACATAGCACAATCTTCCAGTCATGCTGTTAGTGGACACAAAACATTGTTGCTAAGATGCATCGGCAGCTGGCTAAGGTTCACATTCTCTTTGGGGAATTTTACAATTTAAGTTTAAGAGCTTTTAATTAAATATAACTATATACCAATTTACTCAGCAGAGATATAGTAGGATCACATTTCTTTAGTAAAATGGATTTCATTTTAATGTGCAACAAAAATAGTTTGTTCCCTTATTTTAAAAATAAAATAGGCAACCATACTGAAGTGGCTGAGCAATACTTACAGAATTTAAATAGAGAAAGTCTGAAGTTCTTTAAGATGTTTATATGTTTTCTGACACTTTATCTATAGGTCCAGGAACCAGACAGAAAAAAAACGCCTCAACTTTCTTCATATTTGATGTGTTCTTAATTTAAAATACAATGCTGGCAGCTCAGGAAGCAAAGAAAATCACCTAATGTAAATTTCTTTTTTTTAAAGATTTTATTTATTTTAGAAAAACAGAAAGTGAGCACAAGCAGGGGGAGGGCCAGAGGGAGAAGGAGAAGCAGGCTCCCAGATGAGCAGGGAGCCCAACATGGGGCTTGATCCGGGAACCCTGGGATTATGACCTGAGCTGCAATCAGATGCTTAATTGTCTGAGCCACCCAGGTGCTTCCAGCTAATAGAAATTTCAATCAGATTGTTTCAGATATCCTAAATCCCCCAGTAGTCTCAAAATTTGAGACACTAAAAATGGTGCTGACTCAATATGCTACAAAAATTGAGGTTGGTAACTGAGGTATAAACACCCTCCCCAAATCTCTTCAGATATGTTTGAACCCTTAATTACCTCAATAACTGAAAATTAAGAGATATTTACATCAATACTCAATCTCCTCAGAGATAAGAGAGACTAATCTGAACGTTGGGAGACCAGCACTGGACTCTGTGACCCATACCTCCCTATTAACTCTGCTAGCTGAGGTTCATGTGGTGCATCTCCCAAGCATGTTACCGTAGACTGGCAGCCTACTCCTGCTGAGTGGGAGCTTGATATTTTTTAATTCATGAATTTTACACCCACAAAGAGTAAAACATGTGTATAAACAACATAAGCGTTTCTGATGACCTCACTTTAAAGAGGCAGACATATTATGAGGATGATAAAAATCATCTCTTTTCCCCAACTTGAGATAATCCCCTAATAATGCTATTCCTTCAAGCGGAAAGAATGTGTTTAGATAGAGTCATCTGGTCTAAGTGTGCTCAAAGAGACATCACCAAGTGTGAGCTCTTCTTACTTACAGAAAAGCCCTAGGGGAGTTTGCAACTTCCAATATTTAAAGAGCACGGGCTTTCCTGGAGAACAATCAAGTAAGTTTGGGACCTTCAAGCATTTCTGAACAATGAGACAAGATCAAGAACTATATGAAAGAGAAGTAAGCCAGGTTATTTAGGTTTCAAAGTTGCTTAAAAATATAACAATAAGAACCAACCATAGGCAGTATATTTATTATCCTTTTCACTTTACTTCTCCAACATTGTGAAAGTCTTTGACATATGATAGATAGATAGATAGATAGATACCAAATATCCTAACACCAGAAAAATGCTTTGGTCAGAATCAAGGATGTAAAATTTAAGTAAAAGCTTTGAGTAAAGTAAAACAAATGCCTCTCATAAATATGTTTATACTTCTTTTCTAAGACCTCTAAATTATCACTGGTAAGGTAAACTTTACCAGACACCATTTTATTTTTAATTATGTTACTCCTTTCTTTAATAGTCAATAGCAGCTTCTGCTCACCTCTTCTATCTGACTTCTTCAACAGGGCATTTGAACGGTCCCATGATAAATATGTCCCATATTTATCCTCTTCCTTCAGTTCTCTGTTAGAATTCTGTGCTGCCTTGGAGCCCAGCAACTCCATGTCCCCATCTTATTATACTCCTCATTCCTGGCTCAACTTCTGTTCAAGAAGAGCCCTCCGACCCCCAACTTGGAATGCTTCTAAATCCTCCTTTGAACTTGACCTTGCATTTATAAATGATCCAGCTTAAGCCCTCAGTTCTCTAGGACATCTTCTCTAAAACTCCTCAGCCCAAACTGGTTTTATCTTTGATTTGTATGCCACAGGACTTAGGTCATATCATTTCTTATGTATAGATTCCTTAGCTGTGTTTGTATTTTTGTCTTACTGTCCATTCTAAATTCTGTATTCTGTAATTAAATTGCATGGAGAGATCCATTAAACATGAATGACCTTCATACTCTTGCCACTCAACCCCTCTTTGAGAATTTTGTTGGCAGAATGTCTGCTCAGTTTTTTATCATCAAGAAGGAAAACGTTAACATTCTATTACAGTTTGATACCTCCTTTGAAAGATGTGAATTTTGGGCTGAAGAAATTGCTGTCCTTTGATTGCAGTAGCAGATCAAATTCTGAGATACCTAAAGAATCATACTGATAATGCAAACAGTAAAGACTCTTCTGTATATAAAAATCCAGATAATCTAAATGGGAAGACATGGTTTCAAAAAAAAAAAAAATTTTTTTTTTAATCATTCACCTTCTTTCCAAATCCAGTATTCCATATAGGCTTATATCAGCGTGGTAATCACCATTTTTCTTAATGTAAATGTATAATGAACAAAGTCACTTCGGTAGTAGAGTCAAAAGAATCCCTAAGCCAGGGGCACCTGGGTGGCTCAGTGGGTTAAAGCTCCTGCTTTTGGCTCGGGTCATGATCCCAGGGTTCTGGGCTCTCTGCTCAGTGGGGAGCCTGCTCCCCCCCCATAAATAAATAATAATAAGAAGAAAATAAAATCTTAAAAAAAAAAAAAGAATCCCTAAGCCATAACCATATGTATTTTCTTATAGTTTCCATGTTGATATAGAGAAGGTAACATGGATACAGCAAAGTAAGGTATGCAGTCTGGGTAATTCAAGATGTATTTTCCACCCCTTACCATTACTTCTAATTCAATTACAATTATTCAGGAATTTTTTTTTTAATTTTATTTATTTATTTGTCAGAGAGAGTGAGCACAGGCAGACAGAGTGGCAGGCAGAGGCAGAGGGAGAAGCAGGCTCCCCGCTGAGCAAGGAGCCCAATGTGGGACTCGATCCCAGGATGCTGGGATCATGACCTGAGCCAAAGGCAGCCCCTTAACCAACTGAGCCACCCAGGCGTCCCTGCTGGAAACTTTTTTTTAAAAAACATGTATTTTAGGGGCACCTGGTGGCTCAGTGTGTTAAAGCCTCTGCCTTTGACTCAGGTCATGATCCCAGAGTCCTGGGATCGAGCCCAGCATCGGGCTCTCTACTCAGCAGGAAGCCTGCTTCCCTTCCTCTCTCTCCGCCTGCCTCTCTACCTACTTGTGATCTTTCTCTATCTGTCAAATAAATAAAATTTTTTTAAAAAATTGGAAAAAAACCCCACATATATATTTTAATGATATTTGATTCTGTTTTCTTCCTTACTTAAAGATGCCAACATTCATTTTAACACTTATGACAAAATCTACCTTTCCCAAAACGTGATCAAAGAACACCATTTCACTCAAAGGAGACTGAATCAGACATATTCTTTTTCTCCTTAAAACTGGTCAAGTATAGCTTAACTGGCAGAAGCTTAAAGCATCCCCTTCTGCAGGACTGCCTACTTCAGCCAACTGTCTGCACGTCAGAAAGCCTTTACTTTACTGATGCTCAACACTCACTGTGTATCAAAATCACGCTTTAAAAAATACAGATATCTAGTAATGAAAAATAAATGAAGGAAATTTAAGAAAAGAAAATAACCAAAAGTACAAATGTCTGAGCCCTCCCACTAGAAATCCAAATTTAAGTTGTCTGTGAGGGATGGAGACATGGGCATTTTTACTTAGAGGCTCCCGGGTCATTCTAATAGTCAGCAAGGGTTGAGAAGTGGTGTTGGCAATATTTATGCACTTGGCCATTTCCTGGTGTTTCTCAAACCCCCGTGCTTAGAATGGCGTCACTTTTGGTTAGCTGCCTGGTGCCTGGTTAATGTAGCTCTGGGCCCTCCCAGGCAAGCAGAGTGGTTGCTCAGTAAGGGAATGAGTGCCCAGAGTTTCCTGTGAAGCAAAATCTAAAGATGCTTCTTCTATTAATTTATTTTGTATCATGTCTAGTTTTCTCTTTTTACTAAAACAAGCAAATAGTCTTTATTATATGCTTTTGCTTACTAATTATTTAAAGTTGCCTTCCCTGTTAAGCAATAGATTGCATTATCTTTTCTCCAGCCGCACAATAGCTTGACTGAATGACTTTACTTCCACACCTCCAATTATTTCCTGGAAGTGAGTGTGAAGAGATGGGAAGAGAATGTTTCATCTGCAGACAGTACAATGGCTTCCCTACAGAGCAGAGTAAGGTGAGTGCGCAGCATAGTGAAAAATGCTAACTATAGTATATTCTGTTATACTCTACAGAAATATACCTTAATATATTTCCTTTTCCTTTTTCAACCTAAGAAAACCAAAACCTTCAGAAACCTACTCTTTGCAGCACATGGCCAAAGCAACTAAATCACCCTGTGAGAAACCAAGAAGACTACAGGACAAAGCCAAAAGATGAAGCCACCAGAAGCCGGTCAATTATGCACGTGTGCAAGCACATCTGGACATAATATCATGACACAATAGGTCAAATTTTTACAGACACAGATGCTGAAATATAATTAAACTTTCCCTCTCACTCTAGAGAGTCTTCCTTTCATACTTACACTTTAAATTATTTATGGAGAAATACTTTGTCCACTATTACAATAATTCCAACAAGTATTTAGAAGGCCTATCATAATTTATTTTCCTCCCAAGAGTCAAATCATTCTTTTTATGACAATTACAGCCTTCTTACCAATAGACAGGTGTTTTCCTCCTGATCTGTACTCAAAAAGTCTAAATACCCACATACCTCTCCAAGGAACACCATTTTTAATACAATAAAACTGGTTCTTAGTTGTTCATATGATGCTCTGGGATGAAAGACTATTTTACATTTTCTATCACCTCAGTTATGGTGTTAACAATTCAAAGCACTTTGATACAAATGAAAAAATATATACAACAGTTTTCACCAAAACACATCCCCAATCCCTACCTCTTGGCCAATGCCCCCTTCTTGGAATCATTCGACCAATGAAGCAGCTGAATAGGCAACTCTTCTCAGACCTGACTGACCCCCCTCACTGAGGTGTAATGTCACACATTCTGTAAACTGATGCAAATAGGCAATGCCTTATTAAAAACATACAATTTTCAGCTTTACGACATAAAAATGAAACACCAGAGAGCATTTCTTTTTCCTTTTCTTTTATCCCTTTTGCTCCTTTCACGATGCACGTCTCTCCCCTTGGCTTCATCCCTTCCCTCAGAAATGTTCTGAACACTGTCTGGGCCCATGAATACATTTTTTATTCATTGCACAAATGAATGATCTAAGAGCTATTAAGAAAGAAGAATGTAATCCCTGTGTAGAGAACTGAGGGTTTCCTTGACAACAACAAAAAGACAGCAGGGAATGCCCATGCATTCCATGAATATGCAAGAAGAGACTAGGCCTAGTACCTGGAAAAAATTTATAAAGAATTTGTGAAAAGACCTTTTGCTTTGGAAAAAAAAAAATTAAATGGGTGGTTATCAAAATCATAAGCCCAACTCTCACACATGAAGAAATAGCAGGAAGCTAATAAATTCTACATATAGGTGCTGTAGAATCAATACTACATTTAAATTTTAAATAAGGGTTGCAGCTGCCTCTGATTTGCACCCAAAATGGCATCACCCTAGACAAACACAATTCATAGAGGATTAAAATTTTAACAAGCTCTTACAGTCACAGGAATACTACAGTAAGTTATATTTGGCTCCCTATGAATCGAAATCTGAAATTTTTAAGATAATTTAATTTTTTTTACCTTTTTCCAGTACAAAACAATCTGTAAGTGTCCCTACACGTAGAAGTCCAGAATAAAATAACTGCTAACGCAGAGAGGGTATTAATTTGTACTCCGTAGTCCCCATGTGCCGGGCACTACATGGAGTGCTTTGTTGTCACAGGAATATTTGTGTGATGTGCCTACCACAGTGACCGACAAGCCCTCGAAGAGATCTCTTCCTCCTCTAAGAAACCTGGTGAGTTTGTGGTATTATACATTTTAAATGTTATAACAACTGAGACCTCCTGAGATAAAGCAATCTTTAAGACCAAACAGATGGAAATCACAATGCTGACAATGAACTCAGGCCTGTTTCCAAAGGCTCCTTCCAGGACGTCAACTACCTCTGCCATCGATCTTATGGGGCGAACTGACCACCCATCCACATTCATTCAGAGAATCACAGAATGGGCTTCAAGAATCTAGTTCTAGTGGAGAATCTTATGTGTGGTCATTACTTGACTACTTGTTGAATAAATGAGAAAACATCTATCTGTGTATTTTGTGTATAGGTGTGTATACATGTATGTGTGTGTACATATACACACGTGATCATCTTGTCTCATGGTCCCTGCGATTTGGAAAAAAGAGTATGTGTCAAAGTTTAGGAAACATTCCTTCTACACAGTAATAGCCATTAGGTCTAATTTACTGGCAAAAATATTCTGACGGTGAACCTAAGAAATTTCTGGGTCCACACTGCAGATAAGCCAAGGAGAGACTGACTCCAGACTCGCCAACTTCTAGCCCTTGCTTCTGTAATACTACTGAATTAAGATAGCGTAAACCTTTAGCTCACCTTTTAGAGTACACAGCCCACTCTTTAAAAAGCAGTTCCATGCCATTTAACTTTACAAATTATAAGTGTAACTCTGAACCATGATACTTCATGGGAATATATTTTGAAAAGTTAAACATACTTAACCTACAGGAGATGCTGTATTTGTCAAAAAGCACGAATCACTGAAACACAGGAAAGTCTTATGAGAGCACTCCCTCCTGAAGAAGTTGGCTGAATATTTGGTGTTCACCCACCTGCACAGGTTTCTAGGTGAACACTAAGAAGGCATTCATCTTCTGGAGTGGGCCGTGCCCCTCTGTTATCCAAGTGTGATTTAGAAAAAAGCCTGATTATGCTTGTGGCTCCTTAGCTCCACTGATGAGTCTCTGCTGGGCAGCAAGAGGCTGGCTAATAACTGGCTTCCAGTCATTTGTTTTTGATCTTCCTCTCCAACAAGGACTAGCTGAAGTTTCTCCCTTCTCATAAAATAGTCTCTGGCTTCCTGTCTTCATTGATTACTTCCTTCGCGGATCTCAACTGCCATTTATAGTTGGTATCATGTTACCTAGTGTGTAACTGTATTTTTCTGTACTGTAATTATACCTGATTGTGTTAATGCTGGCTTCCCAGAATGCGTTTAAAGTCCTTTGGAGCAGAGCCTATGGTTTATGTTTATTTTGTGTCTCTTTTAATATCTGTCAAAGGACTAGGAATGCTGTAGCTTTAACTAAAGATAAATCTTGCTTGACCGTGCTCTGCTGGAAGACAGTGTGTGCCTTTCTCTGAGTTCATTGCCAGTGACAGCTAAGTGGCATTTGTCTTTAGATAATGTCGCACCTCCGTAGTAGTTTTGAGAACTCCTAAGTTGTAACTGCAAATGCTATTTTCAGAAAGAAGAAGCTCATTTTAGGAAGATAACAAAGGTCTTTTTAGCTATCTATGGGACATGTCTTTTATTAAACTTCAACCTGTGAAGAAACAATTTCGGTTTCTTCAATTTTTCCTTGAGGTGAGTGGGTTGGTTAATCAAACATTCATAGAGCATTTTAAAAATTGAGGGTCTATTGTGTGCTTGTGTATGTGTGTCTACATGTGAGTGGTGTGCATATTATGTGTGACACATACAAAATACTACATTTAGAAGGACTTTTTAGAAAGGTAACCTTTGATCTGCAATACAGGGTTAAACTCACTAATCATTTATAAACATTAGGGTCAATTTTTTTCTTCAAAGTGTAGAAACAAAGGGAAAATATAGCCTCTTCCCTTTTCATTTTATTTAACTAATGGAAGAGGAACTTAATCCTTTTCCAGATTTCAGGCAGTAAAGGAGGGATGGGAGAAGCCATCCTAATTCCCTGCAGAAAGAAATGTGCTTCTCTGTCAGGGAGCCACAGCGGAAGCCCAGCAAAAAGAACCACTCATGTGTGCAAGCACCAGCCCCAACCAATTTCAGGGGTGTGCTCCAAAATTCTACTGGGAAGAAGCAGCCCAGACCCAGGCCTACCAATTTCAGGGTGCTGTTCTCTTGACACAGCAGATATCTGAACAGCATACGTTGTCCCCCATATTAGCAGCAAACTAAACCTAACACATGCCTCCATTCGCCCACTGGCAATACTTTCCCTAGTTGTCTCACAACCGATCTCCAAAGCTTAAACATGAAAACAGATGTAAATTGTGCCCTGAAAGTATCAAGCTCTGCAAGCTTCATGATGACTGAGCTCTGCACATGCATGTGATATTCTGAAATGTAACTATGTACTACCTTGATGACACATAGGCATCAATGAGATTGAAAGTAGATTTGCAGGTGCCTGGGTGACTCAGTAGGTTAAGTGTCTGCCTTGGGCCCAGGTCATGATCCCAGGGTCCTGGGATGGAGCCCTGCATAGGGTCCCTGCTAAGCAGGGAGCCTGCTTCTCTCTCTCCCTTTGCCTGCCCCTCCCCTTGCTTGTGCCCATGCTCTCTCTCTCTCGCTCTTTCAAATAAGTAAATAACATCTTTGGGGGAAAAAAACAAACAAACCCTAGATTTGCCTAGTTTGCTTAATAAAGCATCATACAAAGTTATTCAAAGGTAAATATCAATGGATGCGTATGATGATAGTGAGATAAAGTATTGATAATCAGACCAATTTAAAAAATGCTTTTACATTAAAAAGATCAGTTCATTCAAGAATGAATAATTGCTGATGATTGCTTTTGAATTAGCTAGATGACAGTATTCTTTTTCTAGCCGTGGTCTGAGGTACTTATTATTTTAGAAACTACCACAAGTTAAGAGAGAAGTCCCAAGAAATTGGGGGTCCTGATCTCCTTTTGCAAACGTCAACCAGAACAATGCAGCATTGCTGGTATAGTGGTGAGTATAGCTGCCTGTCAGATATTAACCAGGGGAGCCACTTTTTATCTCCTCAAGATGTTAGGTTTTGTTTGAAGAAAGGAATCTGTTCCTATAATTAAAAAATTTTAAAGCAATTTTTCTACATAATCCATTCTATCAAAATGAAAAATGTGTGATTTTGAAAAATTATATGAAGCAATCTCATATAAACATTGCCTTTTAAAAAATGCAATGAGATAAATACTGCCATTTTGCCAGGTGTCTATTTCCTGTTCTCAGAACCAACGCCCTTATTCTTCATTCTCTCCCCAATGCCTTCAGCTTTATGTACATTTCTCCAAAGTACAAACAAAAATGCAGGAAGAATTAATCATATAAGTGTTATTTCTCAATGATATAAGCAATAAGGTGCCATAATTTTCGATACAGAAACTGAGCAAAATGAATTCTAAGATAGAGGCCAAAATTATTTCTCAACATCTCATTAATCTCTAATATCATTATATTAATAATTTCATCAATATTTTAATATCTGTATCATTTTAGTTTAGTATTGGCTTTACACCTGCCCTGCACTTAGATATAAATTATAAACTAGCAAAAACCAATGTTTGATGAAACAAATAACATCGAGCTGGCCTGACAAATAATATGGAATATATATGAACTCATTAAAAAAAACTAATAAACCATCCATTTTAAGGTTATAACTATGAGCATTTGCATAATAATGTTTGAATTTAATATCTGTACATTTCCAAATAATTCTTTGGTTTAATGATAACAGCACACCAGTTTTTAAAGACATTCACAGTTCTGTCACACTAATGTGACATTTTTGATGATTTAGAGGAGCGTTCTTTAAAAAAAAAAAAAAACAGAATTGAAGAAACTATTCCCACACCACTAAATCCTGTAGACTTCATATGTGTTCACAAAGAAAGCCTTTCAATAATTTTTCAAAATGCAGGTGTGCAAATTACTCCTGAAGTAGACAGGAGTCATGTTTTCAGTATCCCCTGAACCACTGTTAAACACACCCCATAGCATTTTTCAGCTCATAAAACTTTTATGAGCTGAAAAGTTCCTTCAGATTTTTTTTTTTACTGCTAACTACAGTTGCCCTCCAGCAACAGTACCTTAAGTTGCTATTAAGATCCATTTCAGCAAATATAACATAAACGTTTCTTGAGTAGCATGTTTCGTTTCATGATAGTTAAAAAAAAAAAAAGTCAAGATTTATGAGACTTGCTGAGCATAGCAAAAACTTATGAATGCCTCGGTGTAGTGTAGCATGGGTGGCATTTTTGCTTGCTTGGATATACAGTATATGTAGAGGTCGGTTCTATGTTTGTGAATAGATTTATACAAGTTCATACATGAACCAAGGATTTTCCAATCTGGAAAAATGTGGCTTGACACATAAAGAAGTTGGTTTCCAGGCACATATATATTTTTCCTTATTAATGTACACCTGCCTTAGAACCCATTAATTTAACATCTGCTTTAACATTTTCCCTTGCCAAAGTTCAAGATGCTTGAAAAATTAAATTTCTCATAGAAAACAAGTAAAATTTGTAAAAGTAAGCAGCTGGTTCTGAGTAAACCTCATTGTCTTGTCAAGAAATAATCAGCGCTTTTAGTCTTCAGAAGAATGACATATATAAAACATACAAAAATGACAGATGAAAGAGAGAGACAGAGAAATGAGGGAGGGATCTAGATAGATACAGGCTCTATACCAACGCACCCCACCATACACACATTGGAATCTGGTCCTGATGGGGGTATCCAACAATTCCCTTTCCACAGTTTTCTGACCTACTGTTATAACACTGAAGAAAAACTGGTTTGGAAGCAAATCATGATCCCATGTTTTAAAAGTGGAAGAAGGAAGAGGACATACCTAGGCATGTTTCTCAGACCCAGTTGAATTAAGTTAACAACTCCAATATAAACACACACCTTTGTATAAATGGGTTCTGGATCAGGTGACTCAGACCCTCCATTCAAGTCACCATTTACCAACTTAGATTTTTTTTTTTCTGATGACTGTCAATGCTTCCAGGGAGATCAAGTAGCACATCTTCTATTTTATAATTTGATCACCTTAACCTTATCACACAATTTCCCATTTTAAGAGATTTTAAATGCAGACTAGTTTTTACTGTTTTCTCTACTATTTGAATCAATTTAGTATCTACACGAACTTGAGAGTCATCTAAATTGGGAAAAACTTCTGCAGTCATTCACTCAAGCATTTTTTAAAAATTCTAAAATTAAGTCCTAGCAGTAATTCCCTTTCACTTTGGCTTTTTGTTTTTCATAGTAATATTATCTTGTCACTTTTCCAACCCTACTAACATCAGTCCTCATTTCCACTACTTGTCAACTCATCTTCTCCCTCTGATCCCAGTTTCAAGAGGTGGAAAAGGAAGGTAAGAGACAGGAGACATGATACAGTTTCCAAGAAACGCCTTCATTAGCAGGACAGTATTGTCCAATCCTGGTCTCTTTCAACCATATGAGAAAGTGGGGATTAACAGTAATACTCTGGGAATGTATTTCCTTCTATTTGTTGCTCCGCAAGAGCTTTTACACGAGCACATTCTGGATACCAGAAGCATGAAGTTTCCACCTACAACACTGGAAGCCAGCAGACATGACAACAGAGTTACCTGTTTGTTTCCAACAGGTGCACTCCTGAACACTCTAATGAGGAGAGAGACACTCTTAAGAAAATGACACCCCTAAAGGAATATCCCAACAACAAGAAAGAAAATGTGGTGCTTAAAAAAAAGAAAGAAAGAAAAAAAAAATTCTTCTAGTCCAACCTCTTAAACCCCAGTCAAGGAAAAAAATAACTATTCATTCTTTCAATTCACATATTCAAACTAGAATATAGCAACTTCACTAAAATCAGTGATCTCAACTTCTAAATTAAAAAGATACAAACCTGAATTGATCTATTAAACTGTATTCACTATGTGTCCTCAGCTCAGCTTACCAAAGTCAAAGATGGTGTGGTTTGACCTTTAGGAAGGAATAAGTTATGTTCGATAATGAAAATTGCAAATATTATTCAACGTTAAGCAGCAGTTTTTAAGAATTTTTGCCCGAGAGAAAAATAAAATATTTGAGTAGAATATAAGGCAATCGCAAAAATTCCTAGAGATGAAAACAATTAAATCATAAAATAAATAGCATCAACAGCCTGGTTTTTAGGGAACAGAGGTAAAGCTGACGTACCCATATCTGAAATTATATGTGACACAATGAACTACAGCATTTTTTTTTTTTTTTAGGACTGAGCTAGGGCGCATTTGTTCTAAACATGTAAAGCCTCATTAAAATACCCAAGGACAACAGCTTAACAGTATGCTGAACTGGTATTAAAATAACATTTCAACTACAGACAAGCTATACAACAAATCTATAACATTTCAACTACAGACAAGCTATACAACAAACCTAAAAAATCCTGGGAAAGAAATAAACCAAAGCAAACTTTTAGACATCCTTCTACCAGCCCAAGACATGTGCAATACAGTTTTAGCTGTCCACAATGTAAGTACTGAAGGTTAATAGTTAAAGACCAATGGAATGTTAACACAGTCTAGTACTACACTTGAGTAGTAATGCATGGAAAGACACTGAAATTAAAACACTTTGTTCTGCATGTTCTGGAGTGATGTAACAGTGATGATTGGTTATATTAGATGACAAAGCAGGGCTTCTTAGGACTTTTAAAACACAATCGTATCTAACATTCTTCCAAATAACATATTTTTCCAATTCTTGTACAAATATATGAAACTAAAATACAGAATTTTTTTTCACACTCCAGTTATCTTCTAATGGCAGCATTTGGCATGTTGATTTTTTTCCCAAAAGTAATTTTCAAGATAAAATGCTGATTGCCTTGACTGGCATGTCTAGAAAGCAAAGACTTACCTGTCTTATTTTCTCTGACCTCAATAATATAAACATTAATGTCGGGGCGGAATTTTGTCCCTGCTGGGGGTTCTGGAGTGGAAATTGCCTGAGGTCTGAGGGCCTCTTTGCCTTCCACAGTGGGTGGTCTTGCTGGCTGTGTAGCGGAGGGAGTACTTGAAGTTGTGAAATACTCTCTGTCAATATCAGTTTCTGTTTCCTTTCCTACAACATCCTCCAGGGTAGTGGGAGGAACACGAGATGTTGATTCTCCAATGATTACCATGTCATGGGTTGTTTCTTCTCCAGGCTCCCTGTCAATGAGAGGCGGTTTCTCAGTGGGTCCTGGGGATGGCTTGGATGCTGACGTGGTATGGGGTCTTTCTGTTGAAGTGAAGGCAGCAGCCGTGATATTACTTGGAACTGTGGCTTTAATTGTTGAAAATTCTGGGAGTTCTGTGGCTGTGGGCTTTTCGAATAATCCTGAGCCTACATCAATATAATCTAGGAATGCTTTCTCTCTTTTCTCAGTAGTGGTTTCTTCTATCAGCTGGGTAACATGGGTGCTGAACGGTGATACAAATTCCCCTGGACTAGCACTTTCTGTCTCATACTTCTCTTCAGGCTCTGGACTCAAAGACACCGTTGGTCCTATGCTTGGTGTTAGGGTTACCACTTCATCTGTTTCTGCTTTGTGCTCAGGGACAGCACCAGGTGGATAATACATACTGTGCTCAATTTTTCCAACTGGAGTTGTTTCAACAACTGGGACTCTATCAGAAGCTGTCACCAACTTGTGTTCAGAGACTGTGTATGGTGGCCTGTCATGCTCTTGTTTACCCACAGCTGTTGTTGCCTCCTCAGCTGTGGCAGCTGTAGAACTGAGAGTAGGAACTGGCTTCTCTGTGGTTGCTTCTTTCCAAGGGAACTCTTCCTGACCTCTTCCCTGTGTGATTTCTATTGTTGTTCTTACAGTTTCAGGGGAAATGGTTGCTTCCAGGTGAGTCTGATTAACGACATGTATGTCTTGAGAGGGTTCACCTAGAACTTCACCTTCTGGTGGAAGAGAAGGTACCAACACTCCCCATTCTGTCTTGGGAATTACAGAAAGAGGAATGGTATGGGAGCTGTCTACATAAGCAGTAGGTTCTTGGGTGCTAGTATAATTAACAAATGCCAATCCTTCCACGTCTGAAGTGTCTACAAATTGGGGGACAGCAGATACTGGCTTAGAGACATCCATATCTTCCTCATCCAAAGCACTTCCTTCTGTGGTTGCATAAATAACTTGGCCTTCCACACTTGTGGTAGGTGGAACTCTTTCCTTGGTTGTAGAATCTCTCAAAGTCGGCTTTTCTGCAATACCAATTAATGTAGTTGGCTGAAATCCAACTGTGACTTTCCCATGCATGTCTGTTGTATCTTCCTTAGCAAACTCTTCTAATGGCTTTTGAGTACTATCTGGGATAAGAGTAAATTCATCTCCTTCACCTTCAGTGAAACTTGGGATTTCCTTATCCTTCCCACTCACTTCTGTAGTGGTGAGTAAGGCAGGGGGCAATTTTGGAGGACCTTCATCTTCTGTGGGTTCTAAAGGCTTCACTGTTGTATTATCTTCATCCCATGCCCATTTTGATACAGTGACCACCTCCACAGTTACAGTGCTGTGGCTCACATTCAGTGTTGTAATACCCTCATCATACTTTGTAGTATCTTGATAGCCATCTGTGTCCAATTCAACCAGTGTTGTTGTAGAGTCTTCCTCCGCATCTCCTGCCTCTGTTGGCACCACATGTAGCTTTGCTGTTGTCAGTGTTGGGGAATCAAAAGATCTGGTCATTTCTACTGAAGACTCTGTAAGATGAACTTCCTCTGAAGAAGCCGTAGAGAACTTCATTCCAGAGAAGCCTTCCTCCTCTATCTTTCCTATAAATGGATCTTTGGTGATCTTTTCCTGTATCTCATCATCAGTGTAAGTAACTGTTCTCATCTCTGGCCTAAGTATTTCTGTTCTCTCTCTTCCTTCTGACATTTCTGTTTGTGGAGAGGGATAAATAACTGTAGGTATTCCCTTGACTAATCTTTTATCACCAGAATAAGGAAACAATTCTACTTCTGTACGATGCTGTGATGGGAAAGGTGTGGTGGACACATACTGGCCCAAAATATCTTTAGTTATCCTTCCATTAGTTTGTTTCTCTTCCCAGTTGTCTGTGGATGATCTGTCACTGTCAGGCATAGTTACAGGTGAAACAATTGTAGACTCTGATAATGTCTCCCTGTCCTCTAGTGGAATGGAGGTGGTATCTTCTGAAGTCTTTGACACTGTAACAACTTCAGGTATTTGGCTAAAGGTCAAGGTGCTCTGAGCAGATCTAACTGTAAATGTTCTGTCTTCGCTGTCATCTTCTCCCACGGTGAATCCATAGTGACTTGTGGTCAGAGATTCAGAAATAGGACTTACTGTTCTCTTTTCAGTTTTGGAATCCAGGGTCATTGTTGTAGACACAAATGGTATTTCAGTTACAGACAATTCCTTGGAAGGAATGTGCTTTGAGATTTCCACTGATGTTACCAAGGGACCCACTTCTATTTGTTCAATCTGTGTAACTGACTCTTGGGTTTGTATGTCTTCCCTGACACCATCCCATGAATCGGTAGCATGATGGGAGATGAGAGTTGTACTCTGGGGTACTTCTTTCTGAATTTCAGGTATGTCTGGCTTTCCGCGTGGTTCTAAAGCTGAAGGTGAGTAGTAGTCCATATCCAAAGGCTTCATGGTAATCCCAGGTGTGGATGATTCGGTGGCTGATCCGTGTGTGACAGCTTGAGCCTGAACTATGGTTTTCTGCTCAAAATTGAATATATTTCCTACAGGAGGGGACTTTGTTGTAATGATAGGTAATTCGGTGATTAGAGGGATGATCGGTGTTGTTCTTTCAGGTACCATTTGCAGTTCTTCAGAAAGATTGGATGATGCAGTTTCTGTAAGAATATTCAGTTCGATGGTTGTAGCCTCTGATATATTCTGTTTAGCTAGAAAAATAATTTCAAAGAGTTGATTAGACAAGTCACTAATAAAAAGTTGTATGTCCAGTGTTTGTGAAGTGCTGCTGTGTATATTGGGGTGACCCAGAAGTGTTCTGTGACGAAGGGCATCTAGAAACTATAATTACATTAACTCAAGGGCAGACATTTGAACATATCATAGTCACAAACTCATCATTTGTTTTACATGGTAAGGCTTATCACTGCTTTCACCCATAAGGATGAATGGCTGCTTTCGGTTAAGGAAAATGAATATGTTGTAGTTTTAAGACAAGGAGAAGTCCAAAACCATATAAACGCAGAGTTTGGAAACAGTAGCTAGGTTACTTATCAGAAACTACAGCAGCAACTTGGGGCCTACTAGGAAAACGTGGTAATACTGTTCTGAAGGCTTCTTCTGTCCGCTGCCTCTTCTCCCTCCTTCTCAAGTTGTGCTCTGTCTCAGGGGAGAGGGAGTGCCTCAGGTTGCAAAACAACAAAAAATCCACATCAAATGTACCCGAGTTACATATAAACTATTACATTGTCCATAACGTGGAGGGCTTCATAAAAACAGGATATTAAACTTTTTAGTACCACCCTTTACTTGAGTCCAGGTGTTGGGACATTTGTCTCTACCTTCATTTCAAGTCTGCAGTGTAGTCTTGGGTTTCTAATAAACAATAAGACATTTCTGGCAGAGGCTGCTTGGCATTTGTGATAGATTCACATTTTGCTCTATGTTCTACACACTACATTTGTAACTCTTACAAGGGTCTTGGTTCCAGGCTTACTTTAGCATGAAACTCAAAAGTCGAACAGGAAGTGAAGTACCCACATGATGTATTTTAGGTCTGTAATTACAAATCACTGGAAACAACCCTGAGCATCAGAAAGAATGGGCTCAGGCAATAAAAAGTAACATGTCATCATAAAATGCTACATTATAATACCTCCAGATTTACAGAGGATGGCCTCTCCTTTTTAAAGAAATTTAAACTGAGTAGCTAAGTGACAATGTTGTAGACAACAAGATTCTTCTTCAACATAGGGAAAATGCAGCAGAGCTTAGCATGCAGAGATTTTGTTTCTTACCAAAAAATTAGATTTTCAAAAATTTAACTAGTCACCACTAAACTCAGAAAGAACTGTTCTAAAGAAACCTGTAGTCATTGTCTCACCACATCCAGTATGACTTAAAACTAGCTGTATGGGGGAATACCTGTTCTCCCTGATGAGAGTTGTCACATCTGTAGTATCTGTAATATCTGTGTCTAACTCTCAATAATCCCCAAACAGTAGTCCTTGGAAAACTAAACTGGGTATCTTTGCACTCCACCTATCCTGTTAAAACTTAATTATATTAGGGCAGTGAAACTGCTGTGTCTGATACAAGAATCATAAATATATGTTGTTATGTAATTGTCCAAACCCACAGAACGTAGAGTACAAAGGATAAAACTTTACCTACTATGAACTTCGATTTATGGTATGCCCACATGTGTTCATCAGCTGCAACAAATGCACCATTTTGGTGGGCAATGCTCATAATAGGGGAGGCTGTGCACAACAAGGGACAGGGGTACATAGGAAATCTAACTACTCTGAAACCTAAAACTGCTTTAAAAACTAACATCTATCATAATAATTTGAGGACAAAATGATGTGATTTTGTTGTAAATCAGACTTGAGTTATAACAGGTTCTTTATTTTTGGTTCGGATGAGCTGTTATTAGCTGTGGTCATACCCCAGACCATTCTGAAGCCCAGATTCACTAATTTTAGAATGAAAACTTGGTGGCCATTTACATTATGGTATCATTTAAATATTCTCCAAAGTCTGCACTATTTACCTGATACTATTTTATGCTGGAACAAAACTAAACAAAAATAATTGGACTCTTCAGAAACATTAAGTAATTTTTTTCTCCTCATAAGAAAATCTTTTTCTATATGCATTTCCTGGAAGAAGATTTGGTCTATTTTGATTGACATGAACAACTTAAGGAACCAAAGTGTGACTGATATCTCTCTTTTAATTCAATTCTCTATCCTCTGAAATTCCACAACTATTACCTCATTTCACTGCCAAATATTATGTCCATCTTCTAACAGTTTTCTTTGGAGAAATAGTAAAATGTACATACAGAGAAAGTTCCCGTGGAAACATAACATAATCACTTATCACACTTCATATTAGAGAAAAAATAATCACATTACTGTTAATAACCGCAAAAGAGCTAATTTTCCTTTTTTCCTCTTATTTCCATGGCTGATGAAATTAACTTAAAAGGAGATAATATGGCATTAGGGCTAAACAGAAGGCCTGTGTATCAGGTTGTCCCACGTTCCAACCCAAGTTCTGGGCTAGCATCTTCTTACAATGCTGTGAAAATACTTTTGTAGTGTTTTAAAAATAAAGGATTCAGATTTTAAAATCTAAATTGTACGTCATTGCCGATTATTACTGTATCATTGGTGTTGCCTTTGTCTAGTCCTGGAACATAGTAAAGTGACAGCAATATGTCTCAGAGAATCCCCCTTACAAAGTCAGGATTTATGTGATTTAGTTTTCAAAAATCAAAAATAAGGGTTTTTAATAATTTTAGAGCTCTGTTTAAAAGTCTGCTTATAATTAAGTTAATTAATTCTACTATTTGGAATGGAAAACCTCAGACTTCTTTGGGGTTGGGTGGCTTTTTCGTCAACTTAACAGCTGACTTCCATCATAACTCAGAATATCTGATCATTGTTTCAACCACTCCAAAAAAAGGAAATAATTTTAAAAACCACAAGTATCTACAAAGAGATATCTTAAGGATAAATGCTAATATATTAATGGTGACTATTACAAAGGTGAACATGGAACTCCAAGTTATGCCAAAAGTGTCCTTCCAAAAGAATTCACGTAGAGAAATTTTTGAATTGGAAAACTACCAGTGTTCCTTTAGTTTCATTATTAAGGAAGCCAACAGAAATCAGCATATTTCTTTTCCCACAAAAGCTCCCTTCCAATCTTTGCAGCTGTCTGCCACACAGATGTTTTGCATCACTGTACTTATGGTATTTTATGTCCTATGGACTCTCTTTTCTTTGCTTCTGTTATAAGACATGAGGCAGATTTTCCCAATAAAATATAAAGATCCTGTTAGCAGCATGATAGTCAATTTAACGCACACCCGTACCGCCCACTTTATATGAAAGTGACTAATTTCAAATTAGTTCTTCTATATGAAAAGGTTTCCTATGTAAATAACTGTAAACATAAGAATTCACAAATAGAGTGGATATACAATAAGTTGATTCGGACTTCATTGTTAAATACAGAGTAAAGGCTGGAACAATGGCATTAGATGCAAACTCTTATTAAAAAGTTTTACGAGTGATTAAATGCCAACAGACTGAAATTCAATAAACAGAAAACATATTTAAAATACCATTTCGGGAAGGTTTAGTTTTGGTGCCTACAGTCAGATTATGGTCGAGGGCACAGAAAGGATCACAAGCACACCATAGGGTAGAAGAGCAGGTCAACTTGAACGTGAACAAATATGTAAGAAGTATAGCATATGAAGTGGCGGGAAATTATTTAGCCTTCTCTAAATCATAATTCTAGTTCCTAGCTTAATCAAACAGAGGGATTTAAAAAAATTGAGGGTTCAAAGCTAGATCACATAGATGACCAAACACTTACAAATAAGAATTTCAAAACAAGAAAATTATTTCAGTTGAGGAAGATGCTGAGGGACAACTGAACAACTGTGTTCAGTTCAATAATAGAAATAGGTGTTATTTAGAGTTTGGTCTCCAACTTAAAAAGGAAAAATGGGCACTAAGTCCAATGCAATGAATTTGGATAATTAGAAAAACTATCCAACGACGATGGTAATAGAATATGAGAATGGGTTTTCTAGGAAACATGCTCTATCTCCCTGTACTGGAGAGCATTAATAACATAACATGAGAGATTATCCTGAGTCTTGAGTGGCTCTGATTCACTTAAATTTGGGGATGTATGGATGATTTTCCAAAGCCCTAACTCTCTTTGACAGAACTTGCTTAACTTTGAAGTCAAAGAAAAATGAAAGGTGCACAATTAAGTTTAATCATCACAGGTAAATACACAGGAAAATTTCATTTCACAAATGTACTAATTTCCTTGTTTTTCATTCTGCTTGACATGAATAGATTCTAATTATGCTTGTCATTGGCTATTGTTAATATTCTATTCAGTGATGGTAGAAGGAAAAGAGAATGAAAGCAAAGTGAGGTTTGGTATTTTTCATTCACCAAGAAGTGTCTTTAAAAGCCCCTTCTACATTCGGTAAAAAGCAAGCAAGAGAAATATGGTTCTATTTCTAAATTCCTCTACTTAACCAACCAGCAGTATATCTCCGAAATCGCATCTGGAGCTATTGCTGAGGTCACAACTCATACATCTTACCCTAAGTATTTAGCCACCACTCAACTATGTGGCAAAATTGAATAACAGTCAAGTCATTTGAGAATATTTTTTAAATTCCTTTAAGGATATACACTAAGAGAATCCTTGGGAAACAGAATTAAGAAATTTTGGGAAGCTATTGGCCCTGTGTATGGTTTAGGAAATATTTTTATGTTATGACTAAGCCTTCTAAATCTTTTAGATGCTGAATACATTTTGAATATAATAGGCCTTAGGGAAGAAATAAACAAGAATCTAACCCTTAGATTAGATTTAGATTAGCTTAGATTATGCTTTGGTTTGGAAAAAAACCAAAATTTGAACCATGATATTTGGAAGTTATATATTTCCAAGTTCTATAGATTCAAATGAATTAGAAAAAAAACTGGACCTAAACTTTTCAAACTTTTGTCAGATTTTACATAGGTTTTTAGCAGGTGGTGGTTATTGTATTTGAAACTAAGTATCTTGTCATTTCATGTGTTCATGTGAATTCCTCATTTAAATAAATAATTTAAAAGACATCAGGATGAATTCTTTGTGGCTACAGATAGCCTTCGGTTTAAGTTTTACCCTCAGGGAGGAAAAAAAAGTGTTGTTTAAAAGTTCTCTCTTGCCAGTTTTATCAAGCACAATTGAGCAAGGTAGCCAAGTTGGATAATTCCACTCCTTCCCTAATTAAACCTCTCTAACCCTGTCCCCCGGAAACCAATCTGACTTCCGTTCTTAATCATAGTCACTTAATGAAAAACTGATTTTAGAGCTTCAACTACTTGAGAGTCACTGTTAAAAGAATGTCTATGTTTCTACTTTTAGAGATAGGCGTTCCTTTTTAATGTTTCTTTTGCTGAAAATAACTAAGGAAGAGCTTTTCTTTTGTTTCAGAGTCTAGGGACAAAAGTCAGTATTTTCAAGTGGCTTTTTATGGCCAGCTTGTATTGCACTGATACCCAACACACGGCTTTCACACTGAGAAAGCTGAGTCCATGGGAGGGGATGTGGGCAGAGGCAGCTCAGAAGGGAGGCAGCGGCACTTGAGAACACTTTTCCGCCGCACTAATGCCTCTTTTACTCAGACATCCTAGCTGTGACTTTTTGGTTGATCTAAAGAATGCTTGTTTATTTCACTTTAGAAACCAACTACATAATATGCTAGTATATTTTCTATTCATTTATTATGTATTGCTACGACAAAGTATATTGGAAACTTGGTAAAACCTTTTACTATATTTCAATATAACGTGGCTCTACTTTGAACATAACTCACCCCAAATGTTAGGAAATCTTTGTTTAGCTGTCACAACAATATAGATCCTTCAGTAAAAATCACAATGAGACTCTGGATTACTCGCTTGTTTGATCAAGCATCCTACAAGCACAATATTATATCATGTGACTACTACTGCTGAAATAATTTAAGGACATCTGAAAATTCTAAATAATTATATCATGAATGTGGAGAGATGTTACTTAAGATCACTTTTAAAGAGCAAACCTAACTGAAGATAGCCTACGTTACACCTTTCAAAGAAAACAGACCGTACTTCAATATGATACTAGAGAATTGGTGATTAGAAGGCACACATTTTCATTACTTGAATTAAAATCAGATAAAAGGAGATACTTATTTATAGCATGGTTTCCTGTTAGGTATTAACTGAATGTTATGATTATCCATCTCTGTTCCAAGTACTTACCTGCAGTTACTGAAACTGGAATTCTCCACCATTTCAAAGAAAGACATACCAAAAATAAAATATGCAAAATTCAAGGATTCAACTCAGCCACAGTTGGCCTCAAAATTACAGCACCAATAATCTAATTACATTTAAGGACTGCAATTAATGTTAAAAAGAAACACAAAAAATCTAATCAGAAATATGTTCTGTGGTTCTAGGTACAAAGGAGCACAGTTAAGAACCTAACTTGACATTCCTCACCACCTCTAAAAGAACATCTGTCAAACTTCCTGTTGTTTTAACTGTATCACTGCCATTTATTGGCTTTTGAAAGTCACTGAACTGTTTCCATTCTGTGTGTACACTGCAAGACATGGAATCCATTCCCATTGCTAGATGAACACCAAGTATTTTTTTAAAATCTGTAATTTTTAAAAAGGTATCAAACACTTACGTTTAAAGCAGTAGGCATCAAATCTGCTATCAGGGGTAGGGAAGCCTGTCTGGTTCTCAAAACGATACAGGGTTCTCACCCCAAGTAAACCACCTCCACACTGGGCCCTGGCCACAGTCACAGGGTGGCGAACGCTGGCGTCGGACAGCCACCCATAATCGCACTGGTCAAAGCCATTCCTCCAAGCGGCTTGGAGTTCCCCCACTGTTGCCAGCCGGGCGTCCTGGTTTTCACACTCTTCTTCAGCCTCCTCAAAGGTAAGTTTATCAGGAGCAGTGATATGGAATACTTCACCTGAAATAAGGAGGGGAAAAAACACAACAACAAACTTAAGTTTTACTATTCATTCCCTTCTAATTTAGGGGTGGGCGGGGAGTACAAGAAGAAGGATATAATGCTTTTTTCATGTCAAGGTAGCAGCTTCTGATACTTTAAAGCAGTAAACAGCATGGTTACTCAATTTTGTCACTATTAATGTGACACATCCCAGAAAAGTTCACATATATTAACTTTATTATCAAATGACTGCTTCTATGGGCCATGGGTATACAGAAGCAACCATTTGATAATAAAGTTACAGTCAGTTCTTTAAAATGAACAAATCTTTTCCATTGATTCTTTGGACTACTATCTGGGAAAAGAGTTTTCTCTTCAGCAAAAGAGCAGGCTGGAAAGGGAAACTGCACCGAAATGTCACCCAGGTTATTTCATGTTGTTTCACCTGAAATCAAACAGTAGCTCTTAAACCCTCCTTCTCACCTATCACTACCATCAAAATGGATGAGCTCCCATCAAATTAAAAAACAAAACAAGGCAAACTCCAGGGTTTAAAGATGGGAAGGGACAGAAGCAAGATGGATTCCATGATTGCTATGTCAGAGACTAAGAGTGCATGGAGGCCAGTTAACTTAGCTCCCACTCAACTGGCCCAAGTGACCAAGGTCCCCCTGGAGGAAGTGGCTTTTTTTTTTCTTTTTCCTCTTTATGTATTTTTTTAATTGTGTATGTTAGTCACCATACAGTATGTCATTAGTTTCTGATGTACTGTTCCATGATTCATTGTTTGCATATAGCACACCCAGTGCTCCATGCAATTCATGCCCTCCTTAATACCCATTACCAGACTCACCCACCCCCTCTCTTCTAAAACTCTCCATTTGTTTTCTGGAATCCATAGTCTCTCATGGTTTATCTCCCACTCCGATTTCTCCCCTTTCATTTTTCCTTTCTCCTAATGTCCTCCATGCTATCCTTACGTTCCACAAATAAGTGAAGCCATATAATTGACTTTCTCTAATTGACTATTTGATTTATTTCACTTAGCACAATCTCCTCCAGTCCCATCCATGTTAATGAAAAAGTTGGGTGTTCATCCTTTCCGATGGCTGAGTAATATTCCATTGTGTATATGGACCACATCTTCTTTATCCATTTGTTTGTTGAAGGGCATCTTGGCTCTTTCCACATTTTGGCTACTGTGGACATTGCTGCCATGAACATTAGGGTACATATAGCCCTTCTTTTCACTGCATCTGTATCTTTGGGGTAAATACCCATTAGTGCAATTGCCGGATCATAGGGTAGCTCTATTTTTAATTTTTTTGAGGAACCTTAACAATTTTCCAATGTGGCTGTACCAATTTACATTCCCACCAACAATGTAAGAGAGTTCCCCTTTCTCCACAATTTCTCCATTTGTTGTTTCTTGCCTTGTCGATTTTTGCCATTCTAACTGGTATAATACTGATTTTGTGGTTTTGATTTGAATTTCCCTGATGGCTAATGATGATGATCAATTTTTCACATGTCTGTTAGCCATTTGCATGTCTTCTGTGGAGAAATGCCTGCTCAAGAAGACACAAAAGGATGGAAGAACATTCCATGCTCATGGATCGGAAGAATAAACATTGTTAAAATGACTATGCTACCTAGAGCATCTATACTTTCAATGCCATCCCAATCAGAATACCAGTGGCATTTTTCAAAATGCTGGAACAAACAATCCTAAAATCTGTATGGAACCAGAAAAGACCCCAAATCTCCCAGAAAAATGTTGAAAAAGAAAACAAAGCTGAGGGGGATCACGTTGCCTGATTTCAAGCTACATTACAAAGGTGTGGTCACCAAGACAGCATGGTACTGGCATAAAAACAGACACAGACCAATGAAACAGAATAGAGAGGCCAGATATGGACCCTCAACTCTATGGTCAACTAATCTTCAACAAAGCAGGAAAAAAAATCCAATGGAAGAAAAGATAGTCTCTCTTCAATAAATGGTGTTGGGAAAATTGTACAGCTATATACAGAAGAATGAAACTGGACCATTCTTTTACACCATACACAAAGATAAACTCTAAATGGATGAATGACCTCAGTGTGAGACAGGAATCCATCAAAATCCTAGAGGAGAACATAGGCAGTAATCTCCTTGACATCAACCACAGCAACTTCTTTCAAGACACGTCTCCAAAAGCAAGGGAAACAAAAGCGAAAATGAACTATTGGGACTTCATCAATATAAAAAGCTTCCACACAGCAAAGGAAGCAGTCAACAGAACAAAGAGAGAACCCACAGAATGGGAGAAGATATGTGCAAATGACACTACAGACAAAGGGCTGATATCCAAGGTCTATAAAGAACTTCTCAAACTCAACACCCCAAAAAAATAGGTAAGTCAAAAACCGGGCAGAACGGGCATGTTTTTATTTGCTACTCAACTCTGCTCAGTTGCTACTCACTCTGCCCAGGGTGCAACCTCTCACAATCTGTCTGCTCAGAAGAGGGGCCCTTTTCCAGGTCTCACAAAGACACCACATGTGCTAGCAGGGGCTCTAACCATGTTTGAGAAACTCTTCTATTTGCTTACTGATTAACAAAGAAAGGCTTAACGTTTACTTTGCCCATCACCCAGCCCAATTAGCAGAGAATCTGTTCATAATAACTTAACATGTCACAATAAAATATTCTGGAAATGCTAGAGACTTCGTTAAATTGGTACTTAGGGAGCTAACAAAACAACTGGCAGATCTAAATTCAATGCAAATTAAACGATGCCTCTCACATTTGAGCACAAGTGGCTCAAAGACAGAGGCAGGATGAGAGAGTGCCTAAGCAAATAGAGCAGGCAGAAAGAATAGACAATGAGGCAGGGAGGAAGCTACAATATTGATAGCCCCTTACTACAGCAGCGGCGGGTCCCGGTCTGCCTCTCCCTGAGACCGCTTTCTGATTCTATGATATATTAGACAACGGGGACTCCAGAGCTCTCAGGATTCAGCTCTTTTCACCTGACTGAAGGCAGATGTAACAGGCAATTGTTTAAAATGAATAGAGCCATTACTCTTTCTCAGTGTGCAATAGCTTTATAAAACAAGAAAAATTAGTGATGGGAAAAAATGGTCAAATCACACACGTCAGCTTTTGTCACTAGGAATCTAAAATAGGCCAAATCCCTGTAAGAGCTATTTGAAGAAGAGAGAACGAAATGACTTCTACCTGATGGAAAAAAAGTAAGGGAAAGTGGGAATGGGTTTTTGTCTTTAACTGTGTATGTAGGCTGGCAAGGAAAGCAATCTCAAATCCAAAAATACACCGTAAGACCGTAAGTTGCTGCTCCCCATTCCTGCACCATCTCCCTCCCTTAGAAGTTGTAAAAGCATAAGGGTCACAGTCCCACTTACGGAGTAGATCTTCAATAATCCTCGCTAAGTGAATGGCATTTCAAGTTCTTGTTAAGGAACAGGGTGCTCTTTTTCTTCCACCCTCCCCAAGCAGCACATTCAAAAAAGCTGCCTGCTGCAGAGCTTTGGGGAGCTGCGGTCCAAGAACAGCTGATTCATCTCACCTATGGATTTGGCTTAAAGCAACAAGGGGAAAGGCAGACAGAGAGACTGGGTCTGTGTGCTCCTGAGCAGCCTCATTCACTTCAAAGGAAGGCGAGTGTGAAAGAGGGCAGCGCGCCAGACTGCTTGCCTCTAAGGTAGAGCACTTGCATTTGTTATTACAGCTGGAATATCTTTCTGAGGCCTTAGTTCCCTGCATTGTGACGTACTGCAACTTCGAGGTGAATGACTGCTCCTTTATACTAATGAGAGTGATCAGCCAACCAGAGCAGACAGAGAACTGGAATTGGGAGAGTAAAAGTCTGCTACTGCAAACAGCAGTGCCAGCCTGTATGTGGGGGGAAATCAACTTCTCCAACTGCGGCCAGACCAAAGGGCTAATGAGGGAAAATGACAGCATGATTTCATGGGTAACTGGTTTCCCCTCTTAAACAGCAAACATGTTTGGGGTGTTAAAGGAAAGAAAGGTTTCAGAATATGCTGATCGGTTAAAAAGAGAATTCCCTTATTATTATTATTAAATCTATACAGATCTACTTATAGAATTTTTATATAGACATTCATTAGATCTGACTATATTGCAGTCAATTATTTAATTCATTTGTTTGGAAGATATAATTTCCATCCACCTATTCAGTACCCATAAAATGATTATTTATTTGATTAAATTCTATTATCCACAACACCACCTGTTTTCCTTTATACGTAGGAACTTTTCAAACACTGAAAATAAAATTTTAAAAAAATGAAAAAGCTGTCATTATTGGGTTTCATTCAACTCAGATTTAAAAAAAAAAAAAGATTTCACTGCCACTGAGTTTAAGGTGAGAATCAAAATAATTCATTTATAAAGATATATATATTAAATTATTTTATTTTAAGAAGATGAAAAGAAAAATATTTATTTTAACTCTGTTCCAAAAAGTAAATATCTAAGACCTCCTAAATCATGATTCTTTAACATGAACATTACTTTGCCCACTTAGAAAATCTAATAATATAGTAAAGCACCTACAGTATAGAATTACCTTACTGTATCCTGAAGCTGTTACAATTAACACTCAATCCACACCAAAAATGGCAAGTCAAATAACCAAACTTTGCTCTTCATATGTATTAACCTCAAAATATTAAGGCCTGGACATCTTATACTTTTGAGAAATATGCAAGAATATCCTAGCATATGGGCGCCTGGGTGGCTCAGTGGGTTAAGCCGCTGCCTTCAGCTCAGGTCATGATCTCAGGGTCCTGGGATCAAGCCCCGCATGGGGCTCTCTGCTCAGCGGGGAGCCTGCTTCCTCCTCTCTCTCTGCCTGCCTCTCTGCCTACTTGTAATCTCTCTCTGTCAAATAAATAAATAAAAAATCTTTAAAAGAATATCCTAGCATCTGTTTTATACTGAAACCCAAACCAGAAAATAGAAAAGGTAAGTCGATAGGTAATGCATAGCAGTAATTGAACTAATCCATATTACTAAGTGTCTTGGATTCCTAAGACATCTATGACCAGCGGAGAAGTACTTTTCTGTTGTTGTTGTTCATTAGATGCTTGGTTTTCCTTAATAATCCTTTGACATTTTATATCTTTTATCTAACATAATACAAACATAGGTGACTTATCTAAAGTCCAGAGATAAGGGCAAATAAGGCACCAAAGAACCAAGAGAAAGAGAAAGCAAATCTGGGAAATTAAGAAAAGCCACTCAGTGCATTCACTTAGTTTCTCTCTCTACAACATGACTTAAGTGGTCAGGTTGTGTAAGTGCCTGCCCTGAAGTTATCTTAAAAGCACCTTTTTTTGCCTCAGATGTATGTAATAAAAGTTCCTTCTGAATCACAGTACTGCTTTAGAGAGGGAGAGGAAGCAAATCTTTTGTGAGATAAAATGCCTATTTTATTAGCACAGGACAAGGCTGTGTTCTCGTCCTACCTCTGCATACTTGGAACTAAGCCATTTAATGTTCCTTAGATTTACTGGATAGTTGCATTCTCGGATGGCAAAAATTACTTTCACAAGTTGACAATGAGTCCACTCTCTAAGTTCCAGAAGTAGCCTCTTCAAGGTAGCTACATCTACAAGACACTTATCATCAAACTGGTAACTAGAGTATAGATTTGGAACCTGTTTGTAAATGTTATCTACCTGTGAGAAAATACTTAATTTTTCTCTAAAGAGAACAAATAAAATGTCAGGAAAGAAATACACAAAATGTTTACATATAATTATTTAACATAAGAGGTCAAGTTAATTTAAGTTGGCATAAGTAAGAATTCATTGAGGTATATACATATATGCTCACTTTAGTACACATGTGAGATACAATAATGCAGAATGGAGGATTGCACACATAGGATAATGTTCATATTCATCTGAAAAACATATATGTGGTATCTTAATGCATATTTTCCCAAATCTCAAGTTAAATGTCCCTGGTTTGAATTATTACTGTTATTTCAACTTTCTAGGGATGTCCTAGAAGAAACTGGAAGACACCGCTGGTGAGACTTTAATATCTGGTGACATCCCACAAACTAAATTTACCTTAATCATGGGAATTAACATCATCAGAAATATTCAGGAAAAAAAATACTTTATTTGACGACTAACTGCCTCAAGACTCCGTGGAAATTGGACCATGCATGTTCTTTTTCCCACACTTCTGATTGCTAAATGGAAAAGTGGTTTCTTGGCAGACTAAAAAATGACACACTCTAAAATGGCAAGCAATGATGAAAACAAATCAAACACTGAGATGACCCACACTGTTCAAAAGCTAGAGTTTACAACCAGGAGTAACTCAGAACAACTACTAGAGAGCCTGGTTCTAGAGCAAAGTGAGGATCAGTTCTTACTCTCCTGCCGACAATTCCCTGTGAATACCAAGAGAAAAAGGGAATTGGCAAGGGCAGGACATACATAATTACTCCATTCCCCGCTGCACTCAGCAGCCAGGTAGCCAAAACCAAAAATCCCACAATTTTTCTCACTGGGTATATTTGTTGGGTAATGTGATAAGTGTTTATTGTTTGTTTCTGTTTACTTGTGCTCATAACCCTTCTATCATGAACTGTCCAGTCTGAAAATAACTTCTTATAAACTAATCATATTTCCCTTTATCCATTTAAAAAGGACTCTCTGATTTTTTTTTTTTTTCACTTTAAGGAAGTTCAAGATTTGTCAATGTTACTACATTGTCTTGCTATTTAAGTTATACTAAAGTAACAAATATATGTAATGGTAGTTACAGTAAGTAAGCTGGAAGCAATCACCTGAAGGAGCTTCTAAATGCCAATATAATAAAATCACTTATGGCAAGTATCCTGATAATAAAAGCAATTCAGCATAATTATTGCTAGCTTTGAAGTTTTGGACTTTTAAGTTTCAAAGGAGGTTTCTTTTTTCTTTTCTTTCTCTCCATGTCTCTCCTGTCCTCTCACACTCTTTCATTCTTGGTCTTTTTCTGACTCCGTCTATATACACACAATCAAAGCATTGAAGACTAGTGCCCATTATACTCTGGATCACAAAATCCATCAGTTGTACCTGTTTGATTAACAGCTAACTTACACTGCTATATAATCTTTTGAGGGCCGATATTTAAAGATAACTCAAAAGCATGTCAGTTTCCCTAAGATTTGATCCTTTAACCTGCTCGAAGATCAAACTTCCATCACGATGACAAGAAAATCTCAGGGGCTGCCAACATAATTTTGCTCCATCTCTAGTTCTAGGCTGGCAGTGTTTCCAATATGGGGGCAATGGGATTGTAAAGACAGATCAGCACCTTTCAGATTTCTCACTTTTCTTAGGCTGAAGGAGAAGCATGATGTGGCTTAGAACATAGATAGAATTTTGAATTTATAGCTTCTTCTTCTTTTTTTAATATTTTATTTATTTATTTGACAGAGATCACATGTAGGCAGAGAGGCAGGCAGAGAGAGAGGAGAAAGTAGGCTCTCCCTGCTAAGCAGAGAGTCCGATGTGGGGCTCGATCCCAGGACCCTGGGATCATGACCTGAGCCGAAGGCAGAGGCTTTAACGCACTGAGCCACCCAGGCGCCCCTGAATTTTTAACTTCTAATTACTAAAGAATTGTCATCAACTGGCTCTGATAGTCAGTTAACGTGCTCTAAGTCAGATAACAATTCATGAGAAAAGGATTATTATACAAGATCTTGTGTATGTCAATTTCAAGGGCTTAAAGAGATAGGAAGTCCCACTAAAATTTAAACATATTTTTATGGTTTTTCAGGATGTCAGATCTCATTCCTTCCCACTGACAGAGCAGTAAGATTTTAATTAGAGTGAGAAAGAAGTTCTAAAAAATTTCTGGATGTCTGAGTCTTCAAAATATGTGAGATTGAATGTGTTATTTGATTTGACAGGCACAGTATGGCTGCAGGTCAACACAGGACGATCAGCCTAGTTTGGCTTTTTTTTTTCTTTTTACTTTTCACAGATGAAAGGTAAATGGCCACTGTATTTCCTAAGAAGCTCTTTCAGTTCAGAACTCCAAAAGATCCTGACATTAAAACCTTAGAGCAAATGACCGTCACACGCTTCAAGGGATGTATATCATGGCAAGTCTACTTATGGTAAGATTATAAATGAAAGGGTCTATATATAGAAAATCTTAAGAATGCCATTAAAAAACTATTAGAACAAATAAACAAGTTCAGCAGAGTTGCAGGATACAAGGTACAAGACCAATATATAAATGCATTTCCATATACTTCCCACAAACAGAAAAAGAAATAAAGAAAACTCCATTTTCATTTGCATTAAAAATAACAAAATATTTAGGATGAAATTTGAGAAAAGTACTGTAAAATTTATACTCTGAAAGGTATAAAACACTGATGAAAGAAATTAAAGACAGTCTTTTTTTTTAAAGATTTTATTTATTTATTTGACAGACAGAGATCACAAGTAGACAGAGAGGCAGGCAGAGAAAGAGGAGGAAGCAGGCTCCCCGCTGAGCAGAGAACCTGAAGAGGGGCTTGATCCCAGGACACTGGGATCATGACCTGAGCTGAAGGCAGAGGCTTTAACCCACTGAGCCACTCAGGTGCCCCAAAGACAGTCTTAAGAACGAAAAAAATCCCATATTCATGGATCAGAAGATTTATTATGGTTTTAGATGGCAATACTCTTCAAATTGATCTAGAGATTCAACACAATCCCTATCAGAAGCCCAGCTGGCCTCTTTGTAGAAATGGAGAAGCTGATCCTAAAATTCATATGAGAACTCAAGGAACCCAGAATAACTAAAATGATTTTGAAAAAGAACACAGAGGTCTCATACTTTCCAATTTCAAAATTTACTACAAAGCAATAGTAATCAAGACAATGTGGGGCTGACATAAGTACAGACACATAGATCAATGGAAACAAACACATATATCTATGATGAGTTGATTTTCAAAAAGGTGCCAAGGCCATTAAATAGGGGAAAGAATAGCCTTTTCAACAAATGGTGCGGGGACAACTAGATGTCCACATGCTAAAAAATGAATCTGGACTCTTAACTCATACTACATACAAAATTAACTCAAAATTAATCAAAAGAAAAGTAAAACTTAAAACTTGTAAAACTTGTAGAAGAAAATACAGAAGCAAGCCTTCATGACTAAGGATTTGGCAGTGTTTTCTTAGATATGACATCAAAAGTACAAACAAACAAGAACATATAGCTAAACTGGACTTCATTAAAATTCAAAAATTTTGCATGTCAAAGCACCCTACTGAGAAAGTAAAAACGACAACTCATGGAATGGGAAAAAATAGGTGCAAATCTTCTGAGAAGAGGCTTTAATCTAGAGTATATAAAGAACTCTTGTGACTCAACAACAAAAAGACATTCCAGTTACAAATGGGTAAAGGTTCTCAACAGACATTTCTTTTTTTTTTTAAAGTGAGGTTTCAGTGACATACATTATATTCATTTCAGGGGTACAACATGATGATTGAATATTTGTATATATTGCAAAATGATCACTATAGTAAGTCTAATTAATATCCATTACCACACATTGTAACTATATCTGTAACTGATATTTTTTCTTATGATGAGAACTTTTAATTTTTACTCTCTGGGCAACTTTCAGATATGCAATATAATATAATTAACTATGGTTGCCATGGTGTATATTACATCATCATGACTTGTTCATTTTATAACTAGACTGGAATAGACATTTCTCTGAGAAGATATATAAATGGTCAATAAGCGCACGGAAAGTCGCTTAACATCATTAGCCATAAAAGAAGTACAAATTAAAACCACAATGAAATATTATTGCACACATGTTAGGATGGTTGCAATCAAAATCTCAGATAAAAACAAGTGTGGGCAAGGATGGGAAAGAACCAGGATCCCATTATAGTGCTGGTGAGAACTGAAAATGGTGTGGCCACACTGGAAAACAGGCTAGCAGTTCCTCAAAAAGTTAAAAACAGAATTACCATTTAATCCAGCAATTCTAATCATTACAACACAATGAATAAACAATCATTACTCAAGAATTAAGATATTCTTATTGGAGAAATCAGAGATTTAGGAGAGCATGAAGAACATTTTCTCTCTTCTTGGTTGTTAAGACTACTGCTCTGCTGGGGTATTCTGTGGTGGCCACAAGAGTTTACCACAGTGGAATAGGAAAAAGGGTATATCCCATTATGGCAAAAAGAAGAGTTAAAAAAAGGAAATACTTGGGGCGCCTGGGTGGCTCAGTAGGTTAAGCCTCTGCCTTCAGCTCAGGTCATCTTAGGGTTCTGGGATTGAGCCCTGTGTTGGGCTCTCTGCTCAACCGGGAGTCTGCTTCCCCTTCTCTCTCTGCCTGCCTCTCTCCCTACTTGTAATTTCTCTCTCTGTCAAATAAATAAATAAAATCTTTATTTAAAAAAAAAAAAAGGAAATACTTGACAAGGTTTTCACAAAGATTGAGTTATATAATAATACAACCAAACAATAAATGGTTTCCTTCCTTACCTTACCCATGGAGCTACTTCACAGTCAGCCTATGGAAATCATTGTACTGAATGAGGATATCATTTTCCAGAGGGGCTGCCATTGTGCCATGCCTGGTCGCTTTCCTCACTGACTCTTAGCTACACTGTTCAAAACTCCCAAGGTCAGTTTCAGGTGCCTAGCAGGACATGTTAATTTCCAAAGCCTATGTAAAAAGCCACAGCCACAGCTATGATGTATGGTTCTACACATTCTACAGAGAATAAATGAAAAGATTTCAGCATCTTCTAGCACCAAACCAGAGTGAACTAAAGTGAAGAGGTTCTGTAATCCAGAATCAATATTTGAATCATCCACTGAACCACAGTGAGCAGGAAGCTCTTCTAGCTGACGTGGGACTTTTTAACTGAAAAAGACCAGTATCACTAATTCTTAGATCACTCCCACTGGTGAAATATTTTGTAGATTATATCCTGTGAATCCCATTAAAATTAAAAGTCAATCTGAGAGGGGAGCCTGGGTGGCTCAGTGGGTTAAAGCCTCTGCCTTTGGCGCAGGTCACGATCCCAGAGTCCTGGGATCAAGCCTCGCATCAGGCTCTCTGCTCAGCGGGGAGCCTGCTTCCTCCCTCTCTCTCTGCCTGCCTCTTTGCCTACTTGTGATCTCTATCAAATAAATAAATAAAATCTTAAAAAAAAAAAAGTCAACCCAAGAATCTACAAGCAGGAAGTCACACAATTCCCAGATTTGATATCTGATTTTTGTCCAATCAAAGCCTCCCAAAAAAGCCTGAATCTTTAAGTTCTGCTTAAGACCTGTTTAATGACATTTGGGCCTTTACCTAAATTCTTAGCTAAAATCTAAAGGAGAACATATGATAACAAAAAGGAAAGGTTATTTTTTGGTTCTAGGCATAGAAGTATTACATGGTCATGAAGGTGATAGAAATATCTTGGATTTTGACATGAGGAAACACTATAAAAATTAACCTGTAAATTGCCAGTAGGAACAAAGGAACCAATCCCAATGATTGGCTAGGGTGGCAAGAAAGGAAAATTACTGTGAGAAGCTGGAAAAGAGAAAAAAGTATCTCTAGGAAGGAATTCTAATGGACGCCATGGAAAAGAATGACAGGAGCAATTCAGTGAGAAAAATTCATACCATGGTGATCCAATACAGATTAAAAAAATAGATTCTTAGTAAATTTGGTGAACAAAGTGAAGCATTTTTTTTTCAAATATTATAGAAATGGAAGGGTAGTGGTATTGTATTCCAAAAGAGACAAAGTCTGAAGAAATAATACAATTACCACCAAGTATTTCTTGAGTAACTATTATGTTTGTATTAATGGAATAGATCTTTCATTGTGATTGAGAGGGGCAGAGAAGATGTGTATGGCCTCTTCTCTATCATCAATTATAGAAGTTTTGCAACACAAAACAAACAGATCACATTTTGCATTCTGTGACTAAAACGCAACTAAAGGACAGTTAAATGCCAAACACGTGGAACTAACTCTATGAGAAGACCAGTTCAGACTAAGGGAATCCTGTGATCTGGAAGAGCCAAAGGTAGGCTCTTGGAGGTAATAAGTTTTCAGGCACAGGAAAGAGCAGAGTGTTGGAAAGCTGAGGGGTCTATGTGCTCGGAGAGGACCAAAGCAGAACTGCAGGTAGGAGCAAATGCAGGGCCTGTGGAGGGCCCGTGCACGTGTCATGTTGGAAAGAGGGAGACAAGGTTGAACTGGTTATTCTCCAGCCAGGTTTGAGGGACTTCAAAGCTCATGCAATGTTTATGCTTGAGGAGGAAGATGACAGAAATCTCAACCACAGGATGTTGAGTAGAAGAAGAACATGGACATGGTGTTGGAGCGCTTTGATGGTTGTGAAACAGGCCCTTTGAAGGTCTGTTAAAGGCACAGGGATTATCTGTGAGAATCAAAACCACAGATGAGAAACAGAAATGATTCAAAAACTAGAAACATGGGTATGGAAATCAGAAGAGGATTCAGGGCTAAACAAGAAAAACCAGAAACTAATATTTCCATTTTCACTTATTTGTTATCTTGGTGTACTTTCATGACCCATTCATCCCAAAAGGCATTTGATTTTCAGTTTACCTGCAAGAACAAATTTGACATTTAACAAACTAATAAGGACACTGGAGCAATGAAAATTTGGGAAACAGGTAGAGGAGCAGTTAAGCCTGGATAGAGGTGAAGTTCTCCAAGGGGTAAGTGCAAAGCAAAGTGAGTAGAGTGGGCACTTTTAGGCTGTAGGTTAATTCAGTAATTCAAAATTTATTCAACTCTATCTGTGGAGCATGGACATAGTAGGGATATACATGGTTCCTTCCCTCCTAGAAGCCACAGTCTTTTTTTTTACTTAAGATTTTTTTTAATTTTTTATTTATTTGACAAACAGAGATCACAAGTAGGCAGAGAGGCAGGCAGAGACAGAGGAGGAAGCAGGCTCCCTGCTAAGCAGAGAGCCCGATGCGGGGCTCAATCCCAGGACCCTGGGATCATGACCCGAGCCAAAGGCAGAGGCTTAACCCACTGAGCCACCCAGGTGCCCCTAGAAGCCACAGTCTTATGGGAGAGTTAGAGGCATACGCAAACATTTGGGGGTGGTTATAGTCATATAATCAAGATTTGGAGATGTAAAGGTGAGAAAGATCAACTAGGACTTAGGAAGAGGATATGAGATGAAGGAGAAAGCCCATAATACAGACACATCAAAGTGCTGGGAACCTTACGTGAAAGCCACGAAATCAGAATAGTAGGGTACTAGTATTCCAGGAGAAGTAACAGCCAAAGGGTAGAGTTGCAGAGAAAATACAGGCCACGGAAGGATGAGATGTAAGTCCCCAAGTTTGCCTATATCAGAGGTGCAAGGAGCTCTTAGATCAGTCATCTGTCAGGTCTAGGTCTGAGACTGGAAGTATTGACTCATTTGCAAGGAAACTAAGCAGGTCACCCGTGAAAATGAAAGCAGTCTGACCTCACCTATCACCATTCTTTCCAACATTCTCTTATTGATCTTATTTAGGATAGTCTTTTGTTTGTTTTGTTTTTGTTTTATTTTTCTATGACACACATACTTCCTATCAAACTGCCAGTTTTAGCACAGAAATGCATTAATTCACAAAGCACTCTCAGAATTATTTAAATGTCCCACTGGCATGACCTCCTACGGGGAATCAGATACTAGATTAATTCCTGAACACTGTTAGTCAAGAATATAATATTCTAATCAGAGAATAAACTGATGTTAAACTATTTAGGAGGGATAACACAAAAGAATTCTATTTTTGCCACTGTATTAATTTTAATTCTTCAGTAATATTTAAGCAATTTATTGTATTCAAAATGCTTTGACATGAAAGTCATCCTTCTCATAAAGTGAGCCATTTCCAGTTATTTTCTATATACTTCAAAGCACCATGACTGAAACTTTGACAGAGCTTTGCACTCAGAACATCTCAGAAAAATTCTAGTTTGTTTTTTCAAAGATCTTTTTTTTTTTTAATTTGACAGACAGAGATCACAAGTAGGCAGAGGCAGGCAGAGAGAGAGAGGAGAAAGCAGGCTCCCTGCTGAGCAGAAAGCCTGATGCAGGGCAGCGGGGCTCAACTCCAGGGTCCTGAGATCATAACCTGAGCTGAAGGCAGAGGTTTTAACCCACTGAGCCACCCAAGAGCCCCTGAAAAATTCTAGTTTTAAGAAAATTCAAGAGAAGAAATTTTACAGTCTGTCAGGATTGTTTCTACATTTTGTAGTATTCATTATCAGAAAAAATTTCCTTATATTGACCCTAATTCACGGAGTTGCAATTTTAAGTCATTTCTTCTTTTTATGAATTCAGAGGAAATAAAACCTTTCATATAACCATCATCTATATTTATTGAGCAGTTAGTTTGAGACACCCACTGTGATAAAAGCTTTACACATTAACTCACTTCATCTTCATACCTTAATTAAAAAGTAAATATTCTAATTGTCCCCATGTCAGAGGAAAAGAAACTGAAACAGAGGTAAAGCCTTGCTCAGGATCTCACAATTAGTAAGTAACAGAGCTGGCATTCAGTTGAGGTCCTTTCTGTTCTTAATCACAGGGACCTTAACTGCCTCCCTAGACTCCTCTCTCAGCATTGTCTTGATCACTCCTAAATAACTCCAATCCTTGACTCAATTTTCTAAACTGTATAATCATCTCAACTCTATTCTAAATGCTCTCAAAGTTTTCCAAAACTACGTTTCCGGGAAACTCAAATTAAACTTTCTAATAAGGAACCCTCTCAATGTTTTCCAAAGCTACCTTACCAGGAAACACAGATTAAATTTTCTAATAAGGATTATTTTGTGATTACACTATCTTAATTTCTAGATTTCCCACTTTAGAATCTTGATTCCCTTAATTTCTTGGTAACAGTGTTCTGTTACTGAATCATGGCTAATAAGCCAACACAATATCTAGACCATTTCCAAGAATACAGGTTAATACTGGAATCCTGGTTTGTGGATATAGCTAATACAATAGCTGTTTTACATTTAGTAAGTTATTTTTAAAAATAGAATTGAATATCGTATTTGTATGTATATCTGTGCTATAATCACCATCTTAGAATATGAACCAGATTAGTTTTTTTTCCTCCCTTAAACTAGCTGGATCTAACAGAGTATAATTATTTGACTTTTATAAAGAAATATATACATCAGAATGAATATGACATTATTCAAGAAGAAAGAGGAAAAAAGGGTTGACATTCTATCAACTAAATATCTTTCATTTTAAATGACTAAATTAAAACAAATTAATTACCATTTTAAACTATGCTATTTATTTTATACTTAATTGACTTTTTCATGAGCCATCTGGAATAATTTGGCTTCTGATCTAAAGTTATTGCGCCTTAGTTCATATCTGGCTATGTGTTCCATCACATGCATTCTGACTGCATCAATATCTCTATTTTTTGATGTCTCTCACACACACTTAGCTGTCAAAAACACAATAAAATAGAGGTGGCAATTATGATACCCATGAATACAGTGATAAATCTCTCTCACGAGGAATGTTGGCTTACTTTCAAATAATCTGTCATCGATGTGGCAATTGAAACATCAGATGTAACTTTATATAGTCAACTTTCCACAAGAGTTTTTTATCAATTCAGAGTTCAGCCAATGGCCTTTACTTCAAAGAGAGACACACACTTCAGTAAAGGAGGAGGGAGACCTTTACAAGAGTGATCTTTTGATCTTCCTCATTCATCCCCAGTCGCACAGGCCTTTCTAACCTCCCCCACCATACCAGTCCAATTTCAGGTCAAGAAAGAAAAGATCAGTGTCCAAAGATTTGCAGATTATTCCAAGGGACAACAAACAAGGAAGAGAAAATTTCTAGAACAATGTCATTGTAAAAATACTGAATATCCTTCAGAACTGGGGGCACCTGGGTGGCTCAGCGGGTTAAAGCCTTTGCCTTTGGCTCAGGTCATGATCCCAGGGTCCTGGGATTGAGCCCTACATCAGGTCGCTGCTCAGCAGGGAGCCTGCTTCCTCCTTTCTCTCTGCCTGCCTCTCTGCCTACTTGTGATCTCTGTCTGTCAAATAAATAAATAAAATCTTAAAAAAAAAAAAAAGCCTGTTAAATTCCTTCTATAAAACAATGAAAAGCCTTTTTACTCTGCTCACAGAAATTTCAGTCAGTGCTTGAATTAGTTATACTGATTCTTCTGCCTTTCTCTTTCAACATTTATGTGCCCAAACAAAAACATTCAAATTCTGTGTGTATATATATATTGTTTATATCCAAAATTCAATGTGCATATCATATATATATCATAGGATGGGTTTGGTATGTTTTCCCTTTGTCTCTATAAAAAAAGGAAATTGCTAGTATCTGAAGTTCTCATTTAGAAAATACATTTATCAGTTTTAAAGTAAAGTTATAATAAGAATGGTAAGATGCTAGGGAACCACAATTAAGCCAGCCTGCTTATTCAAATTTAGTCAGGTCATTAGGAAAATATAAGCTGCTTAGTTGATAGCTTTCAGTCTCTGAGGTGGTTTATTCAAGTCACAGAATCATAGAATTTTAATGTTGGAAGGGACCATGGAAATTATCTAGTCCAACGTCTTTATTTTACACATAAGAAAACTGAGATTATTCTTTCTATATGTACCCAGCCAAAATTAAAAGTGTAACTCAATTCAAAACTCCCCTTTATATAGTTCGACTTTAGGCTGCCTGTTAATAAAAAGGAGACCCTATTTCAAAAGTCACAGAAACTTCTGTTCCATGTGTCTTATAATAAAACTGTACTGTGCCCCTTGGGTGCCATCATTGAACTCATACCTGTCTTTAAGAGACTCTAACTCATGCTAAATGAGAAATAATAGAGCCAAACTCATTCGGGCTTTAGACCTCTTAAAAGCAAGGCCTCTGGCTTCATATCCCTAACAACTAGCACAGCACCCAGCATACTACACAGTTGGTTGGTGGTTTCTTTAATGAATGAATGATTGCTCTGAATATTAGTGCAGCAACATTAACAGAAGAACTTGAGAAACCCTCCTGGGCTAGTTTCAGCTATTTAGTTGAGGTTCAGGGTGTTTATCAGCCCTTGGATTCACAGTGGTTTGTCATCACAGGATTTTACCTGAAGTTCTCACAAGAATAGGTACCACCCGTAGAGCCTTCTATTCTTAAGGCTCTAAAAGTGTACTGGAAACAGTCCAATAGCAGCATGCCTGAAAGAAAACCTGCCATTAACTGAAGACATTTCTAACCTGCATAACCATTTGCACACTCCTCCTTCTCTTTCCACTTTAATTTGAGCTTATTTCACCACAATCATACGGTAATTTAAACTAAATGGTGCTGTTTGGAATCCAAACAAGCATGGAAACTTGTTCTATTCCTACGTGCTCCCAGTCTGTCTTCAATTTTCTTAGTTCGAAGGAAGCGTTAGAAATTTAAACATCATACCATCCAGGTGGTCCACGTAGCAGTACACGTCGTACGTTTCATGAGGTGAACGGAATCCGTAGGTCCTGACTCCTTCCTTCCCCATCATATCTCCATAACAGCCTACTCGGGGAGCCCGGATGGGATACCTGGGGAAATAAAGGATGAGTAAGTCGCATTTATCCTTCCTCTCAAATTAATGAATTATAGCCTGTGGCCCCCAGACCTCTCACCTGACGGTCTGATCAGAAAGCCAGCCTGCATCACACTGCTCAAATCCATCTTCATAGGCGGCATAGAGCTGCTCTGGGGTTGCTATGACTGCTCCAACGTCCAAACAAGCCTTCTGTGCAGCCTCAAAATTCAGAGTATACCTGCTAGTCGCCGCTCTGTAGTGAAACACAACCCCTGCCAAGAGAGCAGCAAGCAATTACAGGCAGGTTCAAATATCCCCCCATACTTCTCGAAGATTCTTACCAGAGCAATACATCAGATTCATTGCTCACATGGTCAGAGCAATATGGTGATCTTTCATTTTCACTTGGTATAACACTACACAAAATTATGGTGATGTGAGGAGCCCCAGAAATGCCATTCACCCAGGTGTCCTATTCTGCTCCACTAGAAAGTTTCCCAGACAGAAATTTTCTATTCTCATGAAGACAATATAAAAAAAAGATTTAAGCGATTAAATGCCACTTGGTGGATAGTTGTTCTAATTACAGGTAGTATTCACACTGTCATGGGAACACTGGACAACCAAAGGGAGTCAGTACTGCAGGAGATACAAAGAGTCAAGGGGGCCACAGGATCAACTTGCCCTACTTCATGATTTTACGCTGGGCCAACTCAAGAGAGGCATGTGGAACATTCACCAACACACTTCCTCGAAACATAAAACATTGAGATATTTACTTCCAGAAACAATGTACTGAGAAGGAAAAGACACTGGAATGTGTATGAGTGGGAAGGCTTATTCCTGTCCCTAATTTGTTCCTTAACCATGTATTGAGTTAATCTCCCCCCACTATAAAGTGTAACAGATATTGCTTATGTTACCTGATATGAAAGTCAAATTATGTAAAGACTTTAAAAATGCTGGATCATCTACTGACCACTACCCAATGTTCATCATACTTACCATCTGGCTAGCATAACTGAGAGTTTATACTAAGACAAATAAAAATGTGTATTTTTTTAAAAGATTCTAGTTATTTATTTGACAGACAGCGATCACAAGTGGGCAGAGAGGCAGGCAGAGAGGGGGGGGGGGGAAGCAGGCTCCCCACTGAGCAAAGAGCCTGATGGAGGACTCGATCCTAGGACCCTGGGATCATGACCTAAGCTGAAGGCAGAGGCTTTAACCCACTGAGCCACCCAGGCATCCCTAAAATGTATGATTTTTATCTCAAAGGACTGAAGTAAAGTTCCCAAAACTCCCCTGAGTTGAAGCTAGACATTTTGGTACTTGCCTCAAATTCCACTTTGCTGTGTGTTGGGAATTGCTGTAATCTAGTGGTTCTTGAACAGTACTCTAGGGCTCAAGGAATTGTCAAAGAGCTAAGGGAAGAGCAGCTGAGGCGTGATTCGGGGGAGGGGTGTAGCTTTGGTCCTCTCCCTCCATTTCAACAGGAGCATCTCTATTTTTAACTGGAGTAAATATGGTGACTCATTTCTACAAGACTTCAAAGTGAGTCAAGGTAAAGTAACTGGGAAGTCACTGGAAAATAGAAATTGGGGCAACTGGGTCTTATGGATGAGACTTTATTAAGAATTATATTGCCGGGGCACCTGGGTGGCTCAGTTGATTGAGTGACTGACTCTTCGCTTCAGCTGAGGTCATGATCTCAGGGTTGTGAGACTGAGTCTGGTGCCAGGTTCTATCCTCAGTGCAAGTCTGCGTAGGATTCTCTCCTTCTCCCTTAGTTCCCCCCCACCTCAAATCAGTCAGTCAATCAATCTATCTACCTACCTATCTTTTTTTTTTTTTAAGATTATATTGCCTAGGACCACTTTTATTTTATTATGCAGTATGAATTTGGTTCCCAAGATACCTTTCACTCTCTTTTTTTCCTAGTGATTCCCTGGGGATAACAACAGTCTATATCCCACAGCCTGACTTCTAGCTATAAGACTGTCTTCCACATGCTCATCAGTAGATTGTTTTCTTCTCCCAAGACAGGTTTGTGCCAATAAAATGATGCAGTGGGACAGACTAGCCACATCACAGAAAAGCACCTCTGGTAAGTGTCAACACAAAAAAGACCTGTATGGTCACCAAGTAGAGGCACTGACAATTAACATTCATTTTCCCATTTCCAATACTGCAATGAAAAATTCATCAGATGCCTTTCAGAAAATTCATACCTCTATAGAACTACTCTAAAATCGTGCTATCTGTTAAGTATGAGATATAGTTTATAATGATCTCTAGGGCTTAAGTAAGAATTTGAATGGTTTTAGATTAGTCTTATGTTGATCAAAGCTTCAAACAGTCCTCTTGGTAATTAAAAATCTTCCATGTCCACTGAACACTGGCAGTAAGGGGGCACAGAGGGGCCTCTAAAAGCAGGGCAGTGAGTATCAGTTGGTATAAATATCTGCAATTGTAGGGATAATTAAAGACCTCATGGGGCTAAGGAGATTAAGTGGAGGATTTTCATTGTTTCAGAGGGGCAAGGGGCAAATCCATTGCTAATTCTTTAATGATGAAAATAGTAAGAAGTTGTTAAACTCCTGTTCGGGATTTAAAAAACATATATATATATATATATATATATATATAGTGTGTATCTACCACTACTTTATATATTTATAATTTATTAATAATCTATATGCTTATACAAGATACAAAGGTAATATACACACATATAAACACAGACACACAGAAATAGAAAAATATCAGTAGAACAAAACAGTCCTAGGCTAACTGAAATAAATAATAAAAAGGTTAAAAGAATGAAGAGCCCAGGATATTTTGTGGATGCGTGGACAACATAAAATCTCCTAGATTGGTAGGAGAGAGTAACAGAATCTGAACATAAAAGGATGTGCAGAAAATTAATTCATTGCATCTGAAATTCAAAGTATTTCCTTTTGGCTACACAAGAAAGTTTTAATAAAACCCTTTGTATATGTTTCTGAAAGGTAAATATTTTATAGGGAAATGGAGGGATGGAAGAAAAATCTGTTCCATCATGTCTGGATATTAGAATTTTGCTTAATAACTTGCCAAAATATTCTGTTTCCAAGAGCTATGGTATTATGTGTGTACCCAATTAAAGCAATTTTTCTTTGCTTTGTCTCCTAACTTAAATTCAAATGACATATAAACCACCACTGAAAAGGGGCTAAAATGAAAATGCTTCATCTTAAGACTTAATGTATAACAGCTAGTGTATTACCCTTTGTAAAAATTCACTGAATTTTATTTTGTTCCGATTCAAATGTTTATTAAGTCTTCGTCTTTCTAAGGCACTGTGAAAAGTACCATGATACTTATTAAGTGCCTCATTTCTTCAACATAAGATGGGATTTATATTTCTTAAAAACAAACTCAAAGGTTTTAATAATCATGCTAGGACACCGAGAAAAAAGGAGAAAAGGTAGTGTGTGCATGTGTGTGTGTAAATGTACATACACACCTATTGTAAAAATTAAACTGTAGATCAGCCTTTATGGTCTTAAAAAGTCATCATTGTTAGGTCTCAGTAATGAAGTAATAATTCTTAAGCTATTTATCTTGTCTTCAGGTATTCATTATTCCCATGATACTGCACTTGACTGTTACTGAGTCAGTGAAGTTGCTGTGCAAAAAGTCACCTTCCTTGACCCTTGTAGAAATAACAGCTCGTTTTTGGTGAAAGGCATGAACTATTTAAATGACTGATGTTTCTTGCACTTGTCCAAACCCTGAACTATAGTTACTTTGGGTACTGTTTCACAATACTTCTGAACCAGGTATCATGTTACACTACTGTCTTCCAGATCTGGAAAGCCTTACCATCCACCGCCAACGACACTGTGTCTTGTGTGTCTTCAATCCCATACATGACGTCACAGCGGTACAGACCCGCATCACTGGCACGCAGTTTGACCATGGTGAGTGAGGCATCACCCACTACCTCGGAATGTGTGGGCACTGACACTCTTCCTTTATAGCCTTGACCAATCTTGATATTCCCGTTTTGGGCTACAAGAACAGTAGTCTCCTTCAGATCTTTCCCATTCTTGTCCAATTCGATCTTAGACCACTTGATTCTGAGAAATTCACTGGAGGTGTTGTAACCGGGTGGTAAGGTAGGCAGGGTTGAAAAATGACAAGGTAGGTTGACTTTTCCAGACAGGGAGCCTTTGACAGGTGGGCTTTCTTGCACTTTGACTAGAAGAAAGAGAAAATACCAAATTAACAGTCCTAGAAAACTCAGCTGAGTCTATTAAATAAGTGAATGGAGGGACCTGGGTGGCTCAGTTGTTAGGCATCTGCCTTTGGCTCAGGTCATGATCCCAGGGTCCTGGGATGGAGCCCCACATCAGGCTCTCTGCTCAGCAGAAGTGTGCTTTTCCCCTCTCCCACCACCTGCTTGTGTTCCCTCTCTCACTATGTCTTTCTCTGTCAAATAAATAAATAAATAATCTTCAAAAAATTTATAAGTAAGTGAATGGATAAGAAACCCTTGCCTTGGTTGGTTATACCTTCAATATGTGAGGTAATTAGGATGATTTTATATATAAAGAATAGTATATAATTTTAATAATGTTTTACAACAAAGACAGGGATTCATAATGCTCATCTTTATGTACTAAAAATACAGCATTTATTTTGAAGTATTTGTAACTTGGTGTTCAACAGGAACAGAAAAAGTGACAGAATAAGGCGTGTGTGTATAGGAAAGCAAGCAATCAAGGGCAAGAGACTAAATCAGCAACGCAGGTTTCAAAGACTGGACCAATGTCAGGAAAAGCAGTTGAAAGGCAAATTTATGTCTACAGGTCAGAAGAGGAAAAACATTTAAGATAACTGCCACATTACCTTAGAGGAAATGAAAATAAAATCCAAAGAGGAAGTGAAAATTTTTAAAATGTACTTCAGTAGACTGGAGCAGGAGGAAGTCTAACACTTGAAGGACCCTCATTTGGTTCAGTGTTTGAACCAAAGGCTTTCATCATAATGACAAATCCAGCTGCAATCACTTTGCAGTGAAACATTACCTCTCAATTATATCCTGGGGGGAAATTTTGGTCTGTTCATCCAATGCATGTAAAATATTATTCTGCACAATGTCTTTCTGTTTAAACCCTTAAACTTTTAATAAGAAAGAATACCTTGACTGCAATTTAATACTATCACATGCAAAAAAAAAAGAAAGAAAGAACTTTTTTTTTTTTTTTTTGCATGTGATAGTATTAAATTGCAGTCAAGGTATTCTTTCTTTTCTTTGATTCTTACAGGAATCCATACCTCTTTCTTTCCTCTTCCCCTTCATCTTCCAGTTCGTACTAATTGGCTAGACAATGTGTTGGCAATAACAATAGAAATTATGTCAATACACAAGCAATCCTACTTCATGAAAATATGATGAACAAGTTAATAGTAGCCTCCAGATGGAGTGAAATAATATTTCTTAATTAACAAAATGACATGTGTCTAACACCTAGTGTGTTAGTAAATGTATTGACAACACACATCTCAATAGAGACATGCATCAGAAATGATATAGTTGTCAACACAGCACTGAGGATTCAGGTGGGGATATGTCATTTTGAAAATTGCAGGACAATATGGAGATACCATGGACTTTAAGAAAAAAGTAATCTCTACTATTAAAGATTGAAATTTAACTTCAAGATGACTGGCCTATAAAACCTTTCATAGGATACAAATAAATCTAAAGTAATCAATACAGTATTTTATTGAATTTGATAGAAATCACTCACATATTTCTAATTTATAATAGTCATTGCTGTCATGCATTTCTTTGTCATCTTACTAATCTATATATAACTTGTCCCAAGACAGTTTTTTTTTTTTAAGATTTTATTTATTTATTTGACAGAGAGATCACAAGTAGGCAGAGAGGCAGGCAGAGACAGAGGGGAAAGCAGGCTCCCTGCTGAATAGAGAGCCCTGATGCAGGGCTTGATCCCAGGACCCTGAGATCATAACCTGAGTGGAAGGCAAAGGCTTTAACCCACTGAGACACCCAGGTTCCCTCCAAAACAGTTTTTAAGGCACTTAACAAAATTAAATAAAAATAAAATATACTATTAACTGCACTAAGTTCTTCTTTAAGATGTTACTAAGATCATTATCATCCTGGAATATAGTACCAAGGGAACAATTCCATTCTATTAGGTCCTTGGCTTACTAAATAAATTATCTTACTTAAAGCTAACTCTCAGAGTGAAACTAGCCGAATCACCTACTATGGCTGCTCCACTGAGAGGAAGTTACATTCAAGCTCCCAGCTGGCTGGTTACAGACCTGGGTGAGAACACAAGTCTCCTCACAACTAATCAAGGAATCTTTCAGGTTTTGAATTTACTGCATTCTTCCCCTATCCCTAAATTAGTTTTGGTTCCTTTGCAGAGTCTATACCCATCCAATTTCTATCCCATCTTATTTCTATTCCATCCTATTTCTTTAATTGCTATCAGCACTGACAGCTCTCAGTAATTTCATGATCTTTTATGTAAATCTATAGAGTCCACAGGGGGCTTCCTACCTGATTCATAAATCTTTAATTTGCGCCCCATTAAGGAGATGATGACAACACAAAGTTTTTTTTTGCCAAGAAAGGGGTTCTGAGAAGGGAAGGGGTAAGAATTTTATGATCTAAAAATCTCCTAATTTACATTTATATGTCCTAGGAAATCCCATCTTCCTTCTTGAGGAATTATTTAGATGATTAACTTCACCACAAACAAAATATTGCTCTTTTAATGGAGAATAAACAGTTTTGCCACCAACCTCAATTATTATATAAACTATAAGATTCTTTATCACTACCTTAAAAATGAATTTAAGATAAATGTTCAATTCTGTAATATTTATTACTAAATTTTAATTTTTTTCACAATTTTAGACGTGTAGAGGCAGAAATGAGAGTCAGTCAAATCTATTCAGTTGTGTGGTTTCTGAGAGCATTGCTCAATAACTGTGCTATTATGAAAAAATATATCAGAACAAAATGATGTCAAAAGGCAAATTTCCCAAGGGTTATTTATTGCTCTAGATGTTTATAGATATAAGAAAATTAAAAGCTTCAGTTGGATACAAATATATATTCATGTAGAATCCAATCTTAACAACAGGATTAACAAGAAGCTGTGTGGTCAAGTCTTTTGTGTATAAAATCTTGAGTCTTAATGCACTGCGTCGCAAGAACTAAGTTCACTGAATCTTAAATATTTTAAGGAAGATATTTAGTAGTTCAGAAGATAAAGTTTATAGACCATGCATATTTTTAAAAAATGTTACCTGCAAGAAGTTGTCTGGAATTGTGAACAATGCAAGTAATAAAAATGAATGTTAACAAAAAGTTCACTGTTCCCACCAGATGGTTTGTGGTCCAAATGAGTGTAGTGAGGGAGAAATCTCTGAATAATGAATGATCATTTACCCTTCTTTCTCTGTCAGTAAATTCAGTGGAAAATAATGACGTAAATTCCATCTACACAATTTTAAGATTTTATTTAATTATTTGACAGAGAGAGGGAGATGTCACAAGTAGGCAGAGGGGGAGGGGGAAGCAGGCTCCCCGCCAAGCAGAGAGCCCGATGCGGGGCTTGATCCAGGACCCTGAGACCATGATCTGAGCTGAAGGCAGAGGCTTAACCCACTGAGCCACCCAGGTGCCCCCCATCTACACAATTTGACCATACACACACACACACACACCCCTTGGCCAAATAAATGTCAGATTGAGAATATGGGAATTTATTACTTTCTCGGGCGATAAATATCACTCTCTTGTTCATTCATTTACTCATAACTGTGCATGTCTCATTACAGTATTAGAGGAATAGCCAAGCAACCAGGTCAACACTAGATAATCAGTATAATAGATATTGTTAAAGCTCAGAGCTCTTTTTACATTAAAATAAAGCCATTAACCAGGGGACAAGGTATCCATTAATGTTAGTTATTGATCTTTTGAATGCCTAGGAATAAACAGAGAAAAGCTTAAGATGACAATACTTGTGTTGACTCATAATAAATTACTGCAGTGTATCCCACTATGACCTTGGCAAATCTGTTTTATGTGGATATGTTTTCAACTCTTACCCGTCATATGAAAAAATTAATTTCTTCTGAAATCAGCCCCTAATTACATCTCTTAATTATGATCACAGATGTGCAAAGAACTTGAATCTTGGCATAAAGTATAATACAGTGGTTAAGAGCATGGACTATGGAGCCTGCCCAGGTTCAACTCCAGGCTTCATAACTAAACTGCTGTGTGAACTTCTATATTAGCTATGCCTCTAAACCTTTTGATAGTACAGTTTCCTCATCTGCCAAATGGGGAGAAGAGAATCGTCTGTCTTATTGGAAAGTTAAGATTCAATAAATTAACTATGTAAAAAACTCAGAAGAAGGCCTGACATGTAGAAATTATTCAATACTGCTAGTTATTATTATTATTATTATTATTATTATTATTATTTTAAAATACTATCAAGGAGCTATATCACACGTGTTTTGGGATTTTCCCCATTGTTTGTGTGAGTTCTTGCTTTGTTTTAAGCAGAAGATCTAAACTATTTTAAGTGTCCCTCAAAGTTCTCCCACTCTTTTCTCTGTTATTCCTATTCTGTTATTACCCAACTAAACCAACTCCATTTTCCATATTTCCTTTCTGTGTTCTCCCTTGTCACTGGATGCTATTATTCTTCCCTGCCTGTGACCTTCACCTTTACTTCCCGAAAACACTGAAGAAGACAGTGTCTGGCTGTTCATAGGTTGGTGGAGCCCAAACTCTGACAGCCATCGTGGTCATTCATATCTCGGTTTAAATGTTACTTTCTCCAAAGAGGTCTTCTCACCTTCCCCCAACCCAGGCCATTCTTTTTTTTTTTTTAAGATTTTATTTATTTATTTGAGAGAGAGACAGTGAGAGAGAACATGAGTGAGGAGAAGGTCAGAGAGAGAAGCAGACTCCCCATGGAGCTGGGAACCCGATGCGGGACTCGATCCCGGGACTCCGGGATCATGACCTGAGCCAAAGGCAGTCGTCCAACCAACTGAGCCACCCAGGCGTCCCCAGGCCATCCTTTATCATATCATTCAGCTTTATTTTCCTCAGTCTGAAAGTACCTGGATTATTAGTTTCCTTCTTTATTGCCTGCATCATATAACTAGGAGACTGAGTTTAATGAAATCCAGGACAATATATGGCTTGTCCACTGGTATATCCCCAGATACCCATAATGTAAGCTGGCACATAGAAAGTAATCAAACAATATTGTTAGCAAGTAGACATAGGAATGGGTAGGAGAATGCATTGATGAATGAACAGATGGATAGATAGATAAAATGATACTTAAGTTTTGAGTCTTGAAGAATGAATTGAAGAGGAACTGTAGAGAACAAGAGAAGGAATTACATGTCAAAAACCAGGGAGTCTATGGTGAGTGCTGTTAAGTGTGTAAGCCTGATGATTCACAGACCTGTACCCCTGGGGCTAATAATACATTACATGTTAATTAAAGCAAACAAACAAATAGGGGGGGGAGAAGCCACAACTACTGAGTATGAAAGTCTATGCATGGAATTGCAAATTAGTTCAGAGAGTCTGAAGCATAGAATAAGTGTGAGAAGGAACTGGAAGCTGTCTGGAGAGGAGCAAATCATTGAAACTCAGGGCAGTATCTTTTCTCATGGACTACAGTCCAGGAATTTGGAATTATAGAACCTTCATTAAGTAGATATATAATTTAAAGCTGAGAAAAACAGTGCATGTGCACTTACCCAGTTACTTCATAAGGGAGAGAGAGAGAAAAGAAAAAAGAAGAGAAGAGAAGAGAAATACAGGTGTGGGTAAAAACTTGGTTGTCAGCCTGCTCTTTGTCTTTTTCTTTTCTTTTTTTTTTCTTTTTTCTTTTTTTTTTTTGGTCTGTTTGACTTCTCAAACTGTGGCCTCCTAAGGATTTGATAGGCTTTCTTTTCTTTATAGGAAAGTCTTAGAGTATATTGAAGAAGACAGATTTTAAAAATATGTCCAACGCCACATATGAACTTTTTTGCAGTCTAAAAGTAACCTGGGAATTTTCTGAAAACCCATTTGCTTCTTTGGCATTCTATTCAGTATTTCATTTTGACTGATTTGTTTAAAACCATTTATTAAATAAAAAATAAATATTTCAGCTGAAAGTGTTCAGCGCTATAAATCCCTAAATAGATAAAAAATTAATTCTTTATACTAGTGGCCCCATATTGCCATTCAACGCCTTAGTATTTATATTTTTATTTCACTAAGCACCAAATAAATTGTTATCACACTCACCTTTATGTAGTGCATGGGTTGCTATTAAGGTAGAACATATCCATAAGATGCTTTTTATGTTTATCAACATCTTGTCCTAGGAACGAAGAAAAACACAAAGGAAACCATAAGCATTCAGGTTTGTGGTGGGCCATAAATCACGTGCTATTTGCGCTGTGTATGTAATAAGAGTACAAGAACCAGCTTCTCTTAGATTGTAAAAACAAGAGAGAACTTGTAATAGGAAAAGTCATCCAAACACTTTAATTATTAGTTTGACTCTAAATAACCAAAATAACCCCAGAACCCACTTTGGGAACATATAACAATAGGCATGTGTGGGACAGCCACAACCGGGTAGGCTGTAGAAAGAACAATTGAGACCACAGCCCAAGTAACTTAGTGGCTAGAAACTGGCACAAAGTGGGAGGGGTGACCACAACGTCTATTTAGAAACAGGAAGCTGGTCACAGATGGAGCAGAAAAAGATGGGGAAGCAATAGGCAGAGATGCTGAAAGAAAGGGATTCGTATCAGATGTAAGATGGGAAGGACCATGGTGGTGTCTCCTGCACATGGTATCAAAACAGGGAATAAGGACTTCAGCAGGCTTTTTAAAGCACAGACTCAATTTAGTTTCTTGGAGGCTGAACAAACAAAACAAATGTATTATAAGGAGCTGTTAATTACAAAAAGACCAGTGCTTGCCATGAGTTTTAAAGCATTTCCAATTGTTCTAGGGGTGAAAAAAGAAAGAAAATACTGTTCTGAGAGTCAAGGAACCCTGCCCTGGCTTTGTCGTTAATTTATTGTGTGACTTAATGGGGGAGACATTTAATAGCCTGGGTCTCAGGATGGCCCCTTCCAGCTCGAATTTCTATGAAGCTTTAATTATGAGGTGGATAAGTACCAATGTTGGGGACCATCTGGAAAACAAAAAGCCAATCTCAGAAGAACTATAGATTATTTGGTCCCCATGGTTTTCCCCTTCTCAGCTACATTTAGAACTCTTCTGTATAAGCATTGCTGGTTGGCTACCCCGTAGCCATTCTTCTTTCTCCTTGCTAAGAAACTCCCGTTCCATTTTCCTGTATTTCACAGCCATACAACTTAGAGAAGCCTGAGTCAAACCCAGCCCAAGGGAATGATCTTGATTGTCCTAAGTCAGTCACACTGCTCCCATTCCTTTCTCCAGATTGGTTTTGGAATGAGTAGATGAAGCAGTCTTAACTAATGAGATGTGAGGAGATTTCAGGTGTGAGGGATGGAGGGGATGCTCCTGGGAAAGGTACATTCATCTTAAGAACAGAAAGAAAGGAAGAGATGGTTGCTTTGCTTCATTGAATACTGAAACAATAGGCTATTTTTTCTCCTACTATTGTAGCCATCTTGTATCCATGAGTGTGTAAGATAGCTTCTAGGGATGAAGCTGAGAAAGAATCAGGAGAGCTAGGGCTTAAGCCCTCACGCATTAGGCCTAGAGTAGACTGTACCTTTGGACTTTCTTTTTATATGAAATAATAAACTCCTTTATTATTTAAAGCCAATAAAACCAGGGATTTTTGTTACTTGTAGCTGAAAGCATTGCAACTGACACATTCGAAATGGTGTCCTAAATAACTTCCTAATATTGTCCATAGAGAGTACATAAATTCTGTATGATTTAGGAAATCTATATTGAAAATAAGTAAATGCTATAAGAATCCAAGCCCAATTTGGATTCAAGTTCAATTTCATAATTATAACAGCTAGTCCTTTTTCCTTGATATTCTTCTTTATTTGATTGTCTTTATCTTGAAATAAGCATTAGAAACTCTCTACAGCAAAATCCTAAAGAGCATCTTTTAAACCTAATAAATTGTATATCTGTTTTCCATCTATAAGCCATTTGAAAACTCACAATGAAAAGCATATAGTTGATAATCCTTGATACAGATAATTAACCTTAATAATTAAGTTTATTATTCATCATATAATTACTGGGATATGTAGCAGACACTACTAAACGCTAACTGGAAAATCTGGTTTCTACATGTCTGTATTTCTTATAAGCTACTACAGCAAGTAGGAAGTATATACTACAGTATTTTAGGGGAAAAAAAAAGAAGACTTCAATTCAACATATTCTATAGTTTAAAGTTGCTGAAGTGAAATTTCAGGTTGTACCATAAAAAAATCTATTAAAGAAAATGCATTTCATGAATATTAAATGAATATACTCACAAACAATAATTTCCTATTGTCATTAGAGAAAAACTGTCCTCAATTTTTTTCTTTTTTTTTTCCACGAAACTTTTATTTTATAAGCATATAAGTCTCCACCTGAATTCAAGTTCTGAATCCTTTACTTATACTCTGCAGTTTGGAGGTAAATTACTAACTCTCTCATTTTCAGTAGCTTTCAAATTGTGAAAAGTAGTACTTAACTGTTGGAGTCAATGTGAGGATAAAATAATGCATATGAAATATAGCTCAGGGATACACACTGTATTCAGTACTCAATATTTCTTACTAAAATTACTAATTCAGATTTTCTACAGATGTTCTCTTCCTGCTTTCATATCACTAGTAGCAAAAAGAAAAGTATTTGAAGTTGTTGGATTTAAAAATTATAACATGCGTTGCCACTATAAAAGCAGGGGATACGTTTATACTTACAATATATTGCCCTATAACTTACTGCTGTGTGCCTTGCTTGAAAACATGTTTTATCTTCTCTGTAGAACAGTAGGCATTGGAGAACAGAGCTAGTATCACATTCAATTTATTAATTCCTGTAATATTCCCATAATATTTCCACAGAGCCAGCTTCAGAGTAGACCCTTGAGGAAGGTTTAGAGACCAAATGCAGAACCATTGCCTCCACCTCCTCTTCTGAAACATGCTTTGAAGCAAAGTGCCAACAATCTCTTATGAATATGGGCAAGTAGGCTAACTGAATGTGAAATCCGTTTACACTAGTCCAGTTGACTATTCATCATGTCATGGTAATATCTGATGTTTGTCAATATTTGGACATCGGTGTTAGATCCCATAACAGAATCAGAGAAGGTGTGACCTTGACCCAGGAATGGATCTTCTGCAACCAGATTTCCTCTCCAAGGCCAGTACTCAAAGTCTAACTTTCTGTGTCAGGCTTCATCCTTATAAAAGCGTCTTTTTTTTTTTTTTTTTTTTTTTTTTTTTTTAAGGAGAAAGGAAAATGTTCTTTCATCTATATAACAAGTATACTCATCACTTGCCTTAAGATTGCCCCAAGACAAGGCTAGGGAAGGAAGCTGGTACGTTAAAAATACAAGGGAGAGATAAGTTATTTCTTAAATATACTTACATAAATATATTTTAATAAATATCCAACATCCAAAAATTGGAATTTTCACAGTAAGTTTTGGATCTCTTTTCGAAAAAACAGATTAAACAACTCTAGGTCCATATTCTTGCTGGCCAGTCATCAGCACTAGGCAAGGAACAAGCTCTCTCACCCTGGCTCTGTGCACTCAAGGTCATCATTGGCCCCACTCAGCTTCTCATCCATTTCTACTTCATGCCTGTTCCCTTCAGGCACCTGATTTAAAGAATGGTCATTTATCTCTTTCATAAACATGTCAGAGTGCTTTTACGCATCTTAATCGCCTTAGAACTACATTTCTGTGCCCTCTTCCTTGGAGTCTATGGGCATTCATCCCATTTCTCTAATTTTCTTAAGGCTGTGTCCATGTTCATGGTTGTTAAGGCACTCTTATTTACCTTTTGCACTTGATCTTACTAAATAAGAAACCTTCTAAAACCTCTTTCTTTTTTTTTTCAGCACCACTCTAACCCCCACTTCTATTCTTCCCTCTTCCATGTTGGTCTTGTAAGCATAATCTGCTAGTGATAACAAGTCTGTCTGCATGGACAGACCTAGGAGATATGAAAGCCAGTGCCTATATTTAGCATGCACTCTAGTGAAGTCAGTGAGAAGAGGAGAAAGTCATGGAATAATCAAGGCACAGCCGACTGAAGCTATTTAATTGCCTGGGAGACACAAGAGACAAGGTTAACAGGACTCCTAGACATGAGGAATATCTGCAAAATGGGTAAGGGTCATGCCAAGGATGGGCTGCCTTGCAGAAAGAGAGTCAAGGTTCTAGTAAACAGATATTTAATATTCTCTGAGCTAAGGATGACTTAAGGATACAAACATAGCAATTTTGTCTTCTAATCTTCAAATTAGTTATTCTAGACAACAATTGTCTAGGACACCTCAATCACAAGGTGGATATAAGGTGCCTACCATATTGCTCCTGGGTGCAATGCAGAGAGAATATTGTGGTTTAAGGAGGAAATCCTATAAATTTACTTCACAAAAGTAATTGCACCATGTGAATTTATCACTAACCTGTGACTGGATTTCTGAAAACGGCATTCTCTACTCCCTTTGCTATGCTCTATTTTCATCATAGCACATATCATTTTATATATATATATATTTATACACACACACACACACACACACACACACAAATATTAGGAATTGCCTTTCTTTACCCACCATAATATAAGCTGTGAGAGAGCAGACTTTGGTGTTTTGTTCATTGCTCAGGACACTCAGTAAAATATGCTCATTTTTTTAGATAATAAGATGCATATTATAAACAGTTTGTAATGTATGTTATGTAAGATGAATGTTATAAACACTGTAACTTAGAAATATAGTTTTTCTGGGTTGTTTTTAACAGCTGTATAGTTTTCTATTAAATGAATGCAGCATCTTTCATTTCACCAGCTCCTATGATAAGCCTTTAAGCTGGTTTCACATTTATGCTATTAGAAATCATCCCTGTCCATTTGTCTTGGGTGACACTTGTACCAATATCTCATATGACAATGTCTAGAAGAGAACTGCTGGGTCAAAGAGTATATGCATTTTTAAAATTTTCTAGTAGCTCTTACCAAATTATTTTATAAAGAAGATGACCCTGGGGCACCTGGGTGGCTCAGTGGGTTAAGCCTCTGCCTTCTTCTCGGGTCATGGTCTCAGGGTCCTGCGATCAAGCCCTGCATCGGGCTCTCTGCTCAGCTGGGAGCCTGCTTCTCCCACCTCTCTCTCTCTGCCTGCCTCTCTGTCTACTTGTGACCTCTCTTTCTGTCAAATAAATAAATAAAATCTTAAAAAAAAAAAAGAAGAAGAAGAAGATGACCCTATTTTATTGCCACAGTAGTATGTAAGAGATCCACTTTCTCTACAACCTGGCTGACACAACCTTCATCAAACTTCTTTATCTTTAGTGCTGTGAATGAAAAAATAGTGCAGTATATCATTGTTTTTTAATTACTATTTTTTAAAATTACTATTTCTTTAATTATAAATGAGACTACGCAATTTCTCATATGATTAAAAATACATTTATTCTTCTGCCAACTGCCTGTATTTCTCATTTGATTTTTTTGGGGGGGGATGGTGGGTTGTGGTCCTTTACTTATCTGTAAAAGTTCTTGTTGTATCAAAAGAGTTATTAGCTCTTTGTCTCTCATATGTTGCAGATATTTTCCAAAGGTGTTGTTTTGTGTAAATAATTTAACTGTTACTTACTCATACTTATCAGTCTTCTAGGATGACTTCTGGATTTTACCTTTTTTTTTTTTTTTTAAGATTTTCTCTATTTATTTGACAGACAGAGATCAGAAGTAGGCAGAGAGACAGGCAGAGAGGAGGCAGAGAGGAGGAAGCAGGCCCCCTGCTGAGCAGAGAGCCCGATGTGGGGCTCGATCCCAGGACCCTGAGATCATGACCTGAGCCGAAGGCAGAGGATCAACCCACTGAGCCACCCAGGCGCCCCTGGATTTTACCTTTTGCTTAGAAAAGGTTTCTCAACTTCTATTTTATTATTTTAAAAGCCCTGTCATTTCTTCTAGTTTTTTGTTTTTAAATTTTATTTCAGTTTTTAGAGAGAGAGAGAGAGAACATGTACAAGCTGGGGGGAAGTGGGGCAGAAGGAGAGGGAGAGAGAGAGAGAGAGACTCTCAAGCAGGCTCCACACCCAGGATGGAGCCCCACATGGAGCTGGATCTCATGACTCTCAGATCAGGACCTGAGTCAAAACCAAGAGTAGGAAGCTTAACCGACTGAGCCACCCAGGTGCCTCCTTCCAGTTATTTTTTTAATATCATTCTTTACATCTCATTTTTGGTCATCTTAACTTTTTATGAGGATAAGAAATGAAGTAGAGATTGACTATTACTCTGAGTCGACCAATCAGTTGTTCCCAAATCATTTGTTGAATAACCCTTCTTTTCCACTGTATTTCCATGCCTATTTTAGTATATTTCTGGACTCTACCTCCTGTTCAGTGAAACTAGAAAATTCTTAAAGCAAAATGCTCCTATCTAACTCACTTTATAGATTCATAGGAAAGATGTGATTTAGGTAAGTGTTTTTATTGAGATTATTGAATTAGATCAATATCAGTCCCAAGGATACAATATTAACACCACTTATTTGTATAGTTTTCCATTTGCCAAAGCTTTCCCACAGATAGTCACACTTTTGATGTGTATAACTGTATATGCATTTAATAGATTCTGACATCAAGCTTTTGATTCCAAGTCTAGTGTGCCTTCTGCCACACCACAGGTAATAGCAACTCAGTAATTTAATAATAAAAAATAATTTAATAATAAAAAATATTGTTACATTATATATGTGTTTATTATAAGCTATGTGATCTCATTTTTATAGACATAAACAACTCTCAGAATTCTTAAAAGAATGAGGTAGGAAATATGTAGATAAAGAAATGAGATAAATTTAAACAGATGTGCATTCACACACTTTTATATTTCATAGATCTATCAGGAGGAGTTGCAGGAAACATAATAGACAAACACATTCAACAAAGTTACTTTGCACTGACCACTGAACTACAACCACCCTGGTACATTCAATGATAAGAACATAGCAGAGTAAAAAAACAAACCAAGCAAACAAAAATCCAAACACTGGAGAATACATATAAATAATATATAAACACATAAATATATATTTATGAATAGGGGGTATGGGGGAGTGGGTGTAATTTACTAAATCTAGGCTACCAGAGGAAATAGGCAAAAACTCACTAATTGAAGCAGAGCTTGACCAAGATGTTTATCTTTAGAGCCACCTGGGTGGCTGTTGGTTAAGTGTCTGCTTTTGGCTCAGGTCATGATCCCAGGGTTCTGGGATGGAGTCCCACATTCGGCTCCTTGCTTAGCAGGGAGTCTGCTTCTCCTTCTCCCTCAGTCTGCTACTCCCCCTGTGTGTGTGCGCTCTCTCTCTCTGACAAACAAACAAAAAGACATTTATCTCTACTTCCTCCTGTTATTTTTTATTCTTTTTAAAAGATTTTATGTTTTTATTTGAGAGAGAGAGAAAGAGCAGGGGAAGGGAGAGAAGCAGACGCCCCACTTAGTGGAGAGCCCCATGTTGGGCTTGATCCCAGGACCCTAAACCATGATGTGAGCCGAAGGCAGCCGGTCAACCAACTGCACCCGGGCGCCCATCTACTTCCTCTTGTTCTGATTGCCAATCAGAGGGAGTACCAGCGTTGTGTTTTCTGGTAAAGTACAGACCTATGCAACAATCAGCATGTTTTCTCAGACTGGAGCAACTCACCCTCAACAATCAGTGTTTGTAAGTCCTAACTAGTTTCCCTAGGTGGGTGGTGAATAATCGCCTACTGTCACTGAGTCGTCTCAAGAGAACCCATGTATCTTGAGAAGTTGGGTCAGTCCTACTACAGTAGGAAAGAAAAGCTTGGTTGTATGACTATTGGAAGACAGCTTTAGTGGATCTTTATGCTCTCAAAGGCTCTGATGCTCAATTAGTGAACATTCATCAACCACAAAGTACTTAACGCATAATAATAAGGTGAGGAAAGAAAGAACAAAGACTATATTTTTAACATTAATCATATTCAGCCTTAAGTTAGCTTTTTAGGTCTTTCGCAAACAGAATTTACAAGCATGCCGACTCAGGTATCCTAGAATTTCAGAGACATTCTCCGGTTTGCAAGCACAGAGAAAAATTAAAGGAAACCTACACTTGTAAACATGTAACTAACTCTAAGGGGATTCTTTTCAAACTTCACTTTTTAAAGAAGAAACAATTTAGGAGTAATTTTTAATTTATCTACTAGGAAAATAAAATAAAAGTTTGAATTCTGACATAAATCCTTAGATGGTCTTATTCTTATCCCTCTTCCCACCACCCACGAGATTAAGGACTGTGGACTTCCTGCTGGAGGGAGTAATTGCTCAATCACTTTGGAATCCACTGGAACTCTTTGCTGTATTAGTTTGGACAGACATATACAATTGTGAAATCTTCCTTTCCTTTACTGAGAGATTGCACTAGAAGTCAGTCCCTGAGTCCTTCTGCCTGATATGCTCTTATATCCAAGTTACATATTCTCAGGACTGGAAACAGATTTCATCTTAGAAATATAGTTCTTTCTTCCATTGATGCCTTACCATTTTTACATTAGACTCACAACATCCTATTTCAGGACTTCACATGAATATTTTCATGATATGTTTTGCATAGTGGACAAGCGGTACTTAAAATAATTAAGGTCCTAGCTTTTAGAAAGAGACAGAAAGATAGGGAAAGCCTATCAGTTAGATAATCAGAATTTGAGATCTCAGAGATCCTTAAAACCCAGTTCTCTGAAGTAAAGCGAGGAAGCAGGAGGGTTTAAAATGCAGCTTTAAGTGACAGCGTCCAGACTGTGCAGCGATCCCCCAAGTCATTAGCTCCGTCACTTCATAAATGTGTACTGAGCTGCCACTGTGCGCCAGACCCGTGCTAAGGGTCCTAATGCACAGGGACCTGAGTTACACTCGCAGCCCCTTAATGTTGGTGCTCGTTGGAATTACATCAGCCCGGTCAAATGGCAATCGTTTGCCGTTCTAGACGCACTCTTTACGACAGTGTGGAGGTGACTACCCTATAATGGACTAAAAACAAACCTTAAACTTACTTGAACGTATTTGCAAAGTCAATGTATGAAACACAGAAAAAACTCGTATCATTTTTCTGTCAAAAAAACTTTGCTTGAAGTCAATCTTTACTTCCTCCCTGATGCGGGGCAAAACTCCTCCTACCACTCCCAAGAAGCAAGAAAAAAAAATTTTTTTTTCTTTTCAAACTGCTAGAGTGTTTAGCACCTTTTGGACAGAAGTCCGGGAGGCTCCCGCAGCAGCCCTCAGCCCGAGCGCAGAGGACGCGACCGCAGAGCTTCCGCCAGTGAGCCCCGCCCAGCCTTGCCCCGCCCCCGCCGATAGCGCAAGGCCCCGCCCCCACTGGCCTCAGGGCGGGGACCCGAGGCGCCGCGCCAGTTTCTGACTGGGCGGACTGCCGGTTCGGCGGAGCGGTTGTCTCAGCGCCCAAGTCACACCCGTCTAGGGCCGGGAACTAAAGCCCCAGCCCACGTGGCGGCGGCTGGAGAACTCCGGCGCAGCGAGGAGCGCCCGGCGCGGTTCCCATCTCCGCGCCTGCGGAGCGAGCGGGGGTCGGCCCGAAGATCTAGCCGCTTTAAAGGGCTAGTTTCTCCCCTACCCTTCCATCCTACCACGCCGCTTTAGTCGCGTTTGTTGTCACTTATTAAAATATATCTTAAAGCAAGACTCGAAATTCAGCCTCAAACTTCAAAACGTACCCTGCCTGTCCTCTCCTGGCTGTCGGCGTCCATCAGCCCCATCTCCGCTCCTTCCTGACTCAGACTTCCTCCCCTATACCTTTCTTTACCCTTCCCTTCTCTTCTTTTTCCTCCCGGCGCACTCCTTCCCCTAAATGTCCATATTTGATGTGTGTCTTGAAATGGGTTAACTTTAAACTTTGGATTAGGGGCCTTTCTTTTGCCATATCCTGGGGCGGGCCCTAGTATCGGGCTCAAGTGGTCAAGGGCCTTAGTAAAGTTTCCAAAAGTAAAGCATTCTGTATTATATTTCTTAAAGTGATGCCTAAGATAGAACATCAAGCCTTCCAAAACTTGGATCCGCCCCTGGCCATGTGCGTTCCTCCACCAAGCCCAGAGCTCTGCGCACATCCGCGAGGACTCGCGAGCAAGCGCTTCTGCACTTTGCAAAGACAAAGTCTCCTTTCAGGGTCCTCCAAATCCCTAGATTTACGCAGAGTCTGAAATAGAAAACTAACGACTAAAGGGTCTTCACCCTTGAATGTATAGCGGTAAGGTGGCTCTCTTCGTTTTTGGTGGGGGGTTGTGGGGCTCGGTTTTCTCCACCTGTGCTGCATTTTTCCATCAGGGGGCGCCCACAGCCGCCACAAAACACCCTATTCCTAGACATCTGGGTTCTGCAAGCCCTAAGCACGCCTACTGGGGGGCAGATCCGAGGGAGCTCACCGCCTCTCTCGCTCCTCCCTCCTAGCCTGCCTCGGCGGACCCGGGAGGCAGGGATTTCACACTAGCCATTCATTTGTCAGCCGTGGGGGAGGGGACGCAGGAGAGAGAGTCACTGAGAAGAGGCTGGGAGAGGGGAAGGGAGGCACAGAAGATGGAGACAGAAAAGGGAGACACAAAGATGAGAAACGGGACACAGCGAGGCTGTCTTTCAGTCTGTGGGTGTGCGCACGGTGGGACAGATCTCCAGGCGTTGCGTAGGTTTCTCCCCCCTCCCGCAGCATCTCCCGGGGACAAGCAGGACTTGCTGGGGGCGCAGCTGGATCGGAAAGCAAATAGTTTAAGCTGTGACACTGTATTTCTAACCCGCTCTGCGAAGCCTAACACAGAGACCGCTCCACGCCCAGTGACACAGACAGCATGCCGGGACAACCCTGTGGCCCCCAAATCCGCATGCACTGGGGATGTCGCCCCGCGGCGCCCACACTTCTGTAGGGTGGTGGGACGCTCCAGCCTAGGGCGTCCCCCAGCGCTCCCGACACACGCTCTCCTTGGCTGGGGGACTAGCCAGTAAAGTTGCTCAACTACAGCGAAGAGCTGGGAGGGGGTGGGGAGATGGAAGGAAAAGAAGGGGTTGTAGTCGGGGCGAAAAAAGGCTGGTCCTAGAGGCCCCAGATTCGGGTCCCCGCGCCACCTTTGTCTGGAGAGCGCTCTGAGCGCTGGTTTGCTCGTTGAGACCAGAATGGAAGCCTCCACTTCGCTCTTCTGGGTGAGATAAAATTCTTGCACATCGCTGATGGTTCAAGGCAAGCTTTTCCCGCCCAGGCTCTTCCCAGACCGCCGCGGCACTCCAACAACCCCACCCCCATCCCCTGCTCCTTCCCGGCCGGCCCCTGTGCTCCGCGAGCAGGACAAAAGAACCCAGGGGCACCAGGGAGGGCCTTGACAGACCCCAAGTCTCCAAAGAGACGCAGCCGGGGGACCCCGCACATCCCCCGGCCGTACCTCTTTCCAGACTGCTTGCGGACAGAGAGGGTCACGTCCGCCCAGGTCCCGGGCTGCTGTGTCGCCGGATTGTCCTGTCAGGAGCTGCCCTGGAGCAGCATTCCAGGAACGCCGGGCACTGACCACACACCAGGGTCCCTGGAGCCAGGTGGCCCGCACCAAGGCGGCTTCGGGGACTTGCAAGTGGACAAGTCTCAGGAGTCCCCATTCAAACTTTTGCCTCGAGCAGGTTAACAAAAAAGCTCAAGGTGCCAGCGGCCCCTCCAGCTCTCCAGCACAAGACCCCAAGACTTTTCTAAGGGTTCTCTACAATTCTCTTCCCTCCCTTCCCCCAATTCCGTTAGTCCTTCTACCCCCACCCCATTCCGAGCTTCTTTTGTCTGGATCTTTTTCATCACCGCGGTCCCTCGGTATTCCTCTCCCCAAACGTCCTTCTGAAAGTTACCTGCATTTTTAAAGTGCATAGATTCTCTTAACTTTGCCTTACAGCTAGATCTCTTCGCCTTAATTAAAGCTTTCTACCAATTACAATGTACTTCGTTTTTCTAAGCTCGCTCGTTTTTGTTGTTGTTTTTTTTTTTTAAGGGGGAACAAAAGAAACGTGATTACCTTGAAAGGCGGCTTATTGCAGTTTGGGGGAAAAAATCACCGCAGCGCTGCGCGAATGGGCTCGGTGTTGCCGGGGCGGGTCACATAGGAAGCTCGGTGGCCTGGGGAAGGGTACGGAGGGTGCGGGACGGTGCTGAAGGATGCAGGAGGATGCGGGGCTGGCCGCAGATCCCGGTCCCAGCGCCAGTCCACAGCACCTAGTGTTCGCGGCTGTTGCTCCCGCCCGCCTGGAGTTCTTCCCCAGAAAGGCTCGGGGCAGCTCGCCTGCAAGTTCAAATGCGGGTTGTGACACCCATCATCATTATATCACTGTACCGTCAGCACCGAGGAGGAGACTCAGCGAGGAGGAGGAGGAGGAAGAGGAGGAGGGTTCATTCACAGGCTCCTGAAGCGCTCGGCAGCTTCAGCCACTCCTAAAAGCCAAGGCTTGGATAGCAGGCAGAGGGGCGGAAAGGCAGCTCCCCGCGCCTGCGGTAGGGACCGCCTGCCTCCCTCCTCAGGCACTCCCACCTCTCGGCGTTTCTTCCTGACAAGAAGTACCAATCGGCTTGGGGACAGCAGCGCTCCCCATTCAGCGACTCACTAAGTAACATCGCGCTGAGCGCACGGAAACCACTGCCCTCCCACCCCTCCCCACCCCCACTTCCCCGCCCCCTGTGCTGCCAGTTCTGGGATTCGGGAAAGGAGCCCCCAGGCTCTTGTGGGGCAGGCCAACACTAGACGACTGAGCCCCCTCAGCTCTTGGGAGCGAATGAAACTCTGTAAAATCAGGAGAGAACTTGGTTACAGCTTGTTTATGCGGCCACAGAACCTGCCTGTCCCATCTGAGGGAAGTGTCAGGCTTGCGCCGCCTGCCAACCTGAAAGAGACACTGAGAAAAGGAGATCCTTCTAAGACCTTGAGAGAAAGTGTAAGAACGGCCTTACCCGGGAACTGCCCAAAGGGGAGCCCAACGTCAGAGCGCAATTTGCAAAGACCCTGGTAATAAAGGCTTGAACAGGAAATTCCCCCAAGCAAATCCCCTGTTGGATTTAAACAGATTCTCTAACTCTGCCACAAACGTACAGAAGTCTAGATTTTGCTTTCTTCCTTCTTTCTTTCCCTCCGTTTTTTAAAGTGTCCCTTATGGTAGAATATTTAATAATTTTTCTGAGTAACAGAGACTCCCTGGATGTACCAATCCTCCCCTTTGTGGTCAGGAAATGGGACCACAGTCTTTCTTGAGTTTTTGTGATTTTTGTTTTCAGCCAGGCTGACCAACTATGTAAACAACATCAACACAAGGAAGAGTCCCCTGCATTGTGTTACAAAAGGTTTCCTAAAGGACCTTAGAGAGCAAAGGGTCAACCAGTTAACACAAAGGATTTCTGCCTCTTAGAAAAGAGGGACTTTGTATTTTCCTTTTCTTTGAAGTCAAGTATGAGTTTATACAATGGGAACAAAATAAGTCCAAGGTGCACCTCAGTTTCGACATGGGGGATGCTGGAGTGGATAGCAAATTTTTCTTTCTACACAAACATGGAAGTATCCTCACGGTTTTCCTCTCTGAAGTCTCTACTTAGAAAATTCTATCAAATACACAGTGATGATTAAAGAAAAAAGTCCAGTTCCACTCTGAATTTCTTTGAGCGAGTTGGCCTTAGATTCATACTTTAAAACTTGTAGCAGCTTAGACTTCTGTGCACGCACATTTATAATGTTTCTTTTCTAAGTTTCTTTCTCAAGTTGTATGCATTTTTCATGATGCTAGATTTTAAGTGGTAAACAGGTAGAAGTGTTGTTGGGAGAATTTCTGTCCTCAAAATGTGTGTTTTCCATTTCTTTTTACGCATTTATTTATCAGCTCACTACAGTGACTAAGATAACTATTAATTGCAGGATTTGGGGATCAATTTTTTTGTTAGTTTTACAATGATTTGTTTATTCTTACTATTGTTATTATACCACCATTCTTAATATTGAAGTTCTATTTCATTAAATATTTAGAATAACAGAGTCACAGAATAGAATAAGATTTCAACCTTTATTTTTAGCAGATGAGCAAACTAAAGCTCAGAAAGTGATTTTTCCTAAAGTCACACAATTAATAGCAAAGCTGTTACCAGAACACAACTCTTGACTCCAGGTCCAGTGGTCTTTCCAGCACTCCTCATAGTGACTTTATAATCAAGATCATGTCATTCAAAAAGGGAGAAAAATCCTTATTGAAATTTACACTCCAGACATTAGGATAGACCTTTCTCTGAAATACCTCAAAGTATGTATTACTGTTCTCATTCTTAAATTTGAGTAAACCTAGTTGAATTCCAAAGAGTTTAAATGTCTCTCCTGTGGCCACTTTCTAAGTGGTACATCTGCCAATCCGAAAAGCTAATTATCTTTCCATTACACAGCTCTCCCTTCATAATACAGTTAAGTAAAGCATTTCTGTAAAGGAGACCTAAGGCAGAAGAAAGCAACTAATAGCAGATTAATACCCATTTTTAAGGAAATGTTAATATTTAATAGTCCCTGTAGATAATGCCAACTTTACATGATGAAACATGATGAAAAATTAGGGTCAGAGACTACTTACATCCTGAGATAGTTTCTTTTATCTTGCCAAATGTGTTTCTCTGGACCTTTAATGTTTATAGTTCCTTATAATGTCCACGGACATGACAACTCTTGACAGAGCCGTTCTATAGGGCAAAGGCACTTTCTCAGGAAGAGTTCTCTTGTCAGAACATGGACAATTTTGAACAACTTTATACCGCATGCCTTTTCTTTGCTTTGGCTTATAACATTATTTAGAAAATTAAACACTTCTGCAGGTTGTCCAATAACTAAAATGAAATGACATTCCCAATATCAACTTGTGTTCTCTAAAGCAGATTTTCCTCTCTAGTTATCTATAATAGGAAATAAAAAGGAAAGAATAAAGGTACATTCAGAGCAGACTCTGCCTATGTATTATTTCTATCTAATTGTCCTTGAGGGCTTCTCCCTCTCTCTGTGTCTCCCTCTCTCTCTCTCTTTCTCCTACTCTCTTGCTCCCTCTCTCCCTGTCTCTTTATGAAGACAAAGTGAATGACAGAGCATTATTTCTTTTTTTTTTTAAGATTTTTATTTATTTATTGAGAGAGAGGTAGTGAGAGAGAGCATGAGCGAGGAGAAATCAAAGGGAGAAGCAGACTCCCCATGGAGCTGGGAGCCCGATGTGGGACTCGATCCCAGGACTCCGGGATCATGACCTGAGCCGAAGGCAGTCGTCCAACCAACTAAACCACTCAGGTGTCCCCAGAGCATTATTTCTGATTCTCTCATGTTTGAAAAATTATCACAAGTTTTTGAATGGGAAAATATATTTTTGTATCTTCTATAACCAAAACAATTTTGCCTATTACACTCAAGTCTGAATCAAACAGTAATTAAAATCTCATTCTATGCATCCCCCTTTATGTGAACTCCATCGTCCCAGGTATCAATAAAGCAAGATCTTCATTCCTAGTGCTGGTGTCTACAAGAAACCAGAAGCCAGAAGCTGTGTGCCTTGCTTCGTTGACTTGATCTTGTCTTCAAGAACTTGGCAGGAGTCAGGGGCAGTCAGCCAATGACTGGACAAGAAAGGTGTAGCTGGCAGGTGGGTGTCCAGGGAATTTCATTATCTTCATCTGAACCTCCTTCTGAGCTTTAGGATCACATTTCAAGTCTTCTCCTTTTTTAGTGATCAGGTGAAGTATTCTTAGACGTGGTATCATCTTTTGCTGTCCTAAGGTTCCAGTCCCACCCACATTCAGAAAACAGGTTCGCATTTCAAGTCCCTGATCTGACTGATCCTAGGCACAATGAAGCAAATATCCTCTGTGGATGGTGAAAAAAACATGTCATTAAAAAAATGTACCTTTAATTAATTCCACAGTGCCTAGAAAAAGGAAGCCAACTTCTAAAATTGCTTCATTGATTTTTTTTCTTCTTCTTCTTCTTTTTTTTTTTCGTTTCTCTTCTTTTTCTTTTTTACATGTTAGGGAGAGATACTTTATCCAACACTTTAAACCCTCTTTGTTTTCTAGGAAATGCAGAAATAATATGCGGTCTTTGTTGCCTTCCTTAAAAAATAAAGGAAACTCTACAAAAGGCAAAGTGAGGGTGACAATCTCATTATTCTTTATCCTGGCGTATATAAATTACTCAGAGAAATTAAACACAGACAAATATCTTCAGAAAGCCACAAAAAAGTTGATTTTTCCAGAGTGAGACTTTGCTCCCCAACCCCCAAATCAGAATGTTACAGTAAAATGTTTCTTTCAATAAAAGTCTTTTTTTTTTCTTCTTTGCTGTAAATGTCCTGTTCATGGTTGGGCAGATTATTCCAGAACTTAACTGGAAGACCATCTACATCACGACGGAACTATGCAAGGGAAAGCCAAGTTCCAACATGGAGTGATGGGAAAGGCTGGGCTACCCAGAGGAGATGACTTCATCAGGGAGAAGAGAGGTTCTCTGAGTCGGTCCACACGGCAGCCAAATGGCTCAGCACATCTGCACCCGCCCCCGGGAAAGCTGTCTGGAGCAGAGTATCAAAAATGCCATCGTTTTTATAAAGAAAAAGTTCAAGCCATAAATGAAGCAGTTCAACTGAATTGAACCGAGACAGTGTCGACCTTACTCTCCTCCTCAGTCACTTTCTCAAACTGTTTTCTTCCCCTCCCACAGCCCGAGAAATATAGGTCACTTTTTACAAAGCATTTGTCTCACTGAACCAAGATGAACTGAAGGATTTGGTTTCTGAACACAAGGAAGTGGTAGAGATCTTACCATCTTTGCGGTAGGGCAGAGAAAAACGCAGAGAGGTTTTCTTAAGTGGCAAAACTTTTGCAGTTACTATTTCTTTTCAGCAAGTACCACCTTCCATGTATTTAATCAGAGTACAATGGGACCCAGAGACAAGAAATTTGATGAAAGCACTATGGATGGCACCCAAAACCACCCCAGCATCATTAATGTCTTGGGTGAGCAAAGGTGCGAAGCAAGACAGCAAACAAAGGAAGTTCTACATAGTGAGAACTTCAGTATAACTATCAGAACAAGACACAGAAGTAACAGGCAGGGATTCCATTTTAGTTTTTTCAGCAAAAAGAACTGCAGGACAAGTTGAACGCCAGGGACTTTAGGCTTTTGTCAAAAAATATCCCATTTTAACCCTGCAATTCAAAGGACATCAAATATTTGCAATAGCTCATCAAGAAAAAAGAAGAGAAGGATATCTATAAGACTCAGCAAATACTTATCACAAACAGACTGCCCTCAATTTCATTTCTATTCTCTTTGTTCAACCCCGCAAGCATTTACTGAGCACTGTTAATGTGTACTGTTTTAGACCTCAGGCATTCAAGCATTATTCAAAAGTTAAGAATTGCTCCTCAGCCTAAAGAAGTTTATAATCTCTATAGAAAAAATAACTTATTGGAGTGGCCAAGGTTATTATTTGACTATCATTATGTTGACTATCATTAGGTTATCATTATGACTAATGAATTTAAAGGGAAAAAAAGCATTTGTGTGTGTGTGTGTGTGTGTGTGTGTGTGTGTGTCCATTGGCTGATCTAACCAGCCATCTTTTAAGAACATGTCACTGATTACAAACAGATCAGGGGAGAATGACAGCTCAACAAATCTCCGTTACTGGAAAATCACTTGCATGCATAGTCTACTGACATTGAGTCCAGGCATTAATCTTGTTGTGCATGAAGAAATTGTGTTTCTAGTTTTTTCCACAATAAAAATAGTTCATTATATGTCATGAACTCAGGGTTCATTTTAAGTTTCTGAAGGTCTTCTGAAGTTGATAAATCAAACTGAAGTTGAAAGTGGAAGGAAACCATTAAATGTCATCCTAACAGAAAAGAAGGTCAGGGAAATTGATCACTCCAAGGACACTGGGGTCTCTGGCTGATGGACATGGGCATCAAAATGTAGGCATTAAAAAATGAGAGAAAAGAAGAGGCACTAAAAATTCTTCTTAGTCATCACAAAGCTGAAATAATTTGATTTTAAATATTGTATTGAATTCACAATCTCCCCTCAAAAATGCCGTTGACAATGTGTTATAGCCCTTCCCATCCCCATTTCTGCAACTCTCTTGGGAACTTTTGTTTCCTTCTCTTTGGTCATAGCTACCTGTGACTGCCTCCTCCCCCCATATCATTTCACGCAGTATCTCTCTCCAGCTTTATTGAGATATAAATCACATATAACATTATGTAAGTTGAAGGTGTACAATGTAATGACTTGATACATGTAAATATTGTGAAATCTTAAACCCAGTAAGGTTGGTTAACACATCTTTTATCTCTATAATTATCATTTTGTTGCTGTTGTTTCAGTGAGAACACTACAGCTCTATTCCCACAGTGACTTTCAAGTATACAATACAGTATTGTTAACTATAGTCACTGTGCTGTGCATTAGGTCTCCAGAACTTACTCATTTTATAATTAAAAGTTTGTAGTCTTTGGCCAACATCTCTCCTTTTCCCCTAGACCACCCTTTTACTTTCAACATGATGAAAGCCTGGCCATATATGACAAACCCACAGCTAACATCACATTCCATGGTTAAAGGTAGAAAGCTTTTTCTCTAATATCAGGTGTCCACTCTTCCTACTCTTATTCAGTGTGGTACTGGATATCCTATCCAGAGCAATTAGTCAAGAAAAAGAAAGTAAAAGGCATCCAAATCAGAAAGGAAGAAGAAAAATTGTCCCTGTCTATGGATGACATGATCTTATATATAGAAAATCCTAAATATTTCACCAAGAAAATGTCAGACCTAATAAAGGAATACCATAAAGTTTCAGTAAAAATCAACATACAAAAATCAGTTGCATATTTGTGTTATATAGTAACAACCATCTGAAAAGGAAATAAAACAATCCCATGTAACAGTAGCATCAAAAACAATAAAATACTTAGGTATAAATTTAACCAAGGAAGTTAAAGAACTATACGCTGAAAACTATAAGACACTGAGGAAAAAAAGTTGAAGATGACACAAATAAATGGGAAGATATCCCGGAAAAGTTAATATTTTGAAAATGTCCCTAATACCCAAAGCTATTTATAGATTCCATGTAATCCCTATCAAAATTCCAATGAAATTTGGATGAGAAATTTTCCAAAAAAAATTAAAAGGATAAATAAAAAAGAATGCTATCTATCTTAGTTTGGGTTCCCACATAGGCAAGCCGGAGACCAGGATTCAAATGCAAGCAATTCATTTAGGAAGCAAGACCAAGAAACATCTGTAGAGAAGAAGGCAGGAGACAAGGAAGGGAAGGAAGCTAGTGGAGGGTGCATTTCAAGCAGGCTGTCACTAAAGGTAACTGGAGCTCATTCCCACTGGGGGCTGCTGAGAAAGAGTAGAGAAGATGCACCACAGAGGTATCCCTTCTGGATTATTTACAGGTTGAGGGCTTTTCTAAGGGGTGTTAATCTTCTGCCCCTTGGGTATAGGTGCCTACAGACTGAGCTCTGGTGGCCAGAGAAGGCTTCCCAGGCTAAAAGATCCAGGGGTTGTGATGGGAAACTGGGCCAACCTGCAGGAAATGATAAGGTGAGGGGATGCCAGGTGGGATACCAATCACATATGCTATAATTCTCAAAACTCTAATCACCACTTGGCTGGCTAGAAAGGCAGGACTGGCAGCAACAGGTTTCCTGCTTTGGTTCAGGGCAAGATGAGGCTACAGGTTTTAAGGTATCAAGGAGGAGTGTGAATCTAGCCATGGCTCCTTCTGGGGAGGCCATGCTCCCCCCATGCCGGGATCATATCAAGGCTACTTGGTCACACAAGAGCTGCCTCATTAGCAGGATCCCTAGTCTAAATCTCAGTGCCTCTTCTTCCTCTGACAGATCTAGTTCATAAATTCACCTCACGTGGAGTTCCTCTAACTTTCCACATGTCATCACTGACAGAAGCTGTGCGAGAATAGGGCCTTTTTGTGTCCGGTTCACATTCTCACACAGTTCCTTAGCACAGTGCCTGGCCCATAGGAGGTGATCGATAGATATGTTAATAGATGTAGAATGAATATATTTGTTGATTATGTTTTATGTCCTAAAGACTATCATTAATGAATAGAAATGGAAACAGGAATAACTCATACTCTCTGTCTCAAGAAACAGCGAAAACTCAAATGCTTCTACAAAGGCCATGAGGACACCACTAAAGAATGAAGTAGGCAGGGAAGTAAATGAGAGAGAACAGTAAGAAGTTTGGAAGCAAGAGAGCCTAGTCATTCAGAACATGGGACAGTTGGTCCAGTGCTTCCTGTTCTTGAAACATTCAACAGGCCCTGCAAAATGGTCTGAGGACTGATTTTCATCGGAAGGATCCTAAGATTCCAACCATAAGTTTAAACAATCCAAGGGAAGGCTGGTGGGAATCTAGTGGAGGTAAGACTCATTTTATTCCCTTTGTCTATGCTGTCCTTTTCTTCTTTTGCTTACCCTACCCATACCCACAACAGTAAACACTCTTATGAATTCCCAAGAGGCCTGTATGCTATACAGAGGCTTAGGAAGGGGAGAAAGCAATGGCAGGGAGATTTCAAGGAAGAAAGGGGACCAATACACAAGGATTTCTGAAGAATCAAAGAAGGCTGAAACCAAAATGTAGCAGGCAGGGAAGATGCTGCCTCCCTACCTAGCTACCTCTCTTGGGAACACCTATCCTAACTATGTTCGACCAGTGCCCATGACTCCACTTGAGCTCCTGTTCTAGAGCCAAAAAGTCCCTTTTCCCCTTGTAGTTGAGGGATCCAAATACCCAGCAACCCAAGTGGTAATAATGCATCTTCCTAAGTGGGTCTGAACCAAGAACATGGTTAATCTGCACTCTTCAATGTACATTCTTGACTTTTTATCTTTGAGGTGATGTAGAGTGAGGACGAAAAGCACGATTTTACACTATTCATAAATAAAGACTGGCCCGTCAAGCTATAAACAAAATAGGAAAGAATACCTCCTGTGACAAAGACATGTGCATTTTGGAGGGGGAAGAAGTGGGGAAGCAGATATCAAGAGAGTGAGGAAGAAGATGGAATCTGGATTATAACTGGGAATGATTTCCTAAAATAACCCAGTGATGCCTAACAGTTATGGCAGGTCCCGATGGGAAATGGAAGAAGCTGAGGGAAGGCAGTGTTAACCTGGGAACAGACGGATAGCTGATGCCTATGAAACAGTGGGAAGTGGGGGTAGTAAAAAGCAAAGGTGAATGAAAAATTCGGCTGCCTGAAAGCAAGCTATTTGGTAGCTTCCAGGTTAAAAAATGACCACTGAATATTATTGTTTTTCTTCCCAATCACTGTCTGAAGTGCTGTGTTAAATGTTCCCGTCCCATTAAGAGTAAGGTTCCATAACTCTCTGTACACTTTTCATTAACATATGCTTATTTTTACATAGTTGAAAATACGAATCTCATAGACTAATTAAGGTTCTCTTTCCACCAAAGCTTCTCTGCCTGTGGCTCAAGCGATATGAGTCAGGGAAGGAGGGTGTCTATGTTTTCACTCTTCCTACCGCTCCCTGATTCTGGCATGGGGCAGGGCCAGCCGGGCTACTCTGGGACCTCTGTATTTGCTCTCTTCTAGGCTTCAGCATTCCTGCTACAAAGAGGCAGAAGTGAGGGGGAAGGAAAGGGACAAGACCCTCTTCTTTATGGGATGCTGTTAGAATACTTTTTGGGATAATTAAACCTTCCTGGACAACGGCGACTGGCAGCTGATGCCCTCCATGGGTCAGGTGTCCCAATGCTGCCCACCTAGAAGTCAAGTGTGCGCTTTCCAGGAGTCTTTAGAGGACATCCTGCAGTGCAATCTCCTGCCCTAGGAGGTGCACTTGTGCTTCTCTCACCCTCAACTCAGTCTCAGTTGATAGGCCCCACACCCCCTACTGTTGTTCTCCAAGTCTGACAGCTGACCCTTGGGACACCAGCGAGGCAGCTCTAGTGCAGCTACTTCCTGCCTTTCACTTAGCTCATTAAGAAAAAGACCCAAATTCTGGTCTTCGCCAGACCAAATAGTGGGAGTGCAGGCTCCTCGTGCCCTCTCTCCTTCCAATCATTTCCCACCAAATATCTTCACTCCTGTATGGTAGGCACAAGGATGAACAACAAAGTCCCCTTCTGAGTACATACACTGAGCTCCACTTCTTAGAAACATCCTCAAGTTCTGTGACTTCTCTTGGAGTCTCCCCTTCACCTCTCCTTTGAGGAGAAGAGAGAAAATGGACAGTACTCACCACAAAAAAAACCTGGCATATAGTTTGGTGGATGGTAGCACAGGAGATATTGGTGAGGAGTAAAGCAGGTTGTCAGGTTGTCTATAAATGCAGCCAGATGTATCTTGCTGGTAAAAACAGATTTGTCCAGCAAGAAAGATATTACAAAAACCTTTCCTCTAGTCTCCTCTGTCATAGCCCCTTGACTTTCTATCTGTGCCTTTATGGAACTGTAGGTGTGCATGTAATTCATATTGTAGACCTTCATGTCTCATGTGAATGAAAAATCTCTAGGCATTCCAGTGATACGGCGATTCCATACCAAATTCCAGGATTTCCTCTGATTCATAGCATTTTGGTATTTCTATGCAGGGAGAAGAGATCTGGCTATGGTTCAGCAGTAAGGGCAGAGAAACACTGTCAAGTCTTGGAAAGTTCTAAATAGGAAGGTCAGGGGTTTGATATAGGGAAGCAACGGGAAGGAAGTAGTAATCTGAGCACAGACTCCAGCAAGGTAAACAGGTTCCCGACATGTCTGGCAGTTCTTGATCTGGTTTCAGATGGAGGAATTTAATAAGCTTTAAGGTCTTAAAACCTGAGTGACAAACAGAATACAAAACAGTAGCAGAGTTTAAAGTCTTGTAGAACTGAAGTCATAGGAGGGGGGGAACAAATCTCCGCTCGACTACTTACCAGTTTCATGAATTTGAGCAAGCCCACCAACCTGTTTCCTCACTGGCAAAATGATGGTAACAATACCTACACAATAGAGTTAACAAGATTTGACCCACCTAACAAATTGGCCAGGGCCACTGTGCATTGCTGTTCAATCTTTGCACTATATAAGTGTCCAGCCAAGCAAATGAGCAGGGGCTAAAACAGCATCCAAGCTGTGCTAGTTACACCATTGACCCAGCAAAGGTCTATAATCGACAGGAGCAAGGGGCAGATTTTCTTCTACGTCTGACACAACCTGCCAAGACTTTTACCAAGGGACTCTATTTTCCCACAGCTGGCCCCTCTTTGTAATTTTCATAATGCCTGCAAACTTGGGGCTAGCCATTAGACGAACAAATAAATGGAAGGTGGTGTCTTGTTACTGGGGCATGGCTTCGGCTAATCTTCCTACAGAAGACTGCTCTCAGTCAATTCACAAGAGCCAGCTCCAAGTGAATGCACTGGTTCAAGTCAAGGACCATCTACAACTAGATCAGTATTTTTCAATATATATCTTGTGCCACTATAGAAAACAATCTGTATTTTACAGTTCTGACACCAATGTTCAAAGCAATAGAAGAAAAATTTTTAAAATGGGACTTCATCACAACTGAAAACTTGCACAGTGTCAAAGCATACCATCAAGAAAGTGAAAAGACAACGCACAACATAGGACACAATTTTTGCAAATCACAGATCCGGGAAGGAACTTTTATCTAGAGGAGATGAGGAAATTTTACAACTCAATAATAAAAAGACAACCTATTTTTTAAAAAGTAATCAAAGTTTGTGAATGGACCTTTCTCCAAAGAAGATTAACAAACAACCAGTAAACTCATGAAAGATGCTCAATACCATTAGCTATCTGGAAAACACAATTCAAAACCATGATGAGATTCTACTTCATAGCCACTAGAGAGCTAGAATCAAAATGTCAGATATAACAAGTGTTATTGAGAATATGCAGAATTTAGAACCCTGCTCACTGTTGGTGGGAGTGTAAGATGGTAATGCTACTTTGGAAAGTGGTCTGGTAGTTTCTTCAGAAGTTACTCATTTGTCCTAGCAAATGTACTCCTAGGTATATATCTGAGAGAAACGAAAACAGATGGCAACAAAAAAATTTGCTTACAAATGTTCATAGTAGAATTGTTCCAAGAATGGGAACAACCTATATGTCTATAAACTGATGAATGAATAAATAAAATATGGTATATCCATATAAGGGAATATTATTCAGCAATTAAAAAGAGTGAAGAACTGAGGCATGCTATAAATTGATGGACCTTGAAAACATTATGCTAGGGGAACAAAAGCCAGACACAGAAGACCACATATTATAGGATTCCACTCATATGAAATGTCCAGAAGGCAAACCTATAGAGACAGACAGTAGATTAATAGGGCTACCTAGGGCTGAGCAGTATGGGGAAATGGGGTTGACTGTTAGTGGGTGTGGTGTTTCTTTTTGTGGTCATGAAAATGCTCTGGATTATGTCAGTACTGATAGATGCATAACTCTGTAAATAGAATGAAAGGCATTTATTTGTACATTTTAAATGTGAATTGTGGGGTATACAAATTATATCTCGAAGGTGTTACTGAAGAAATGTGAAGGTATCTTTAAAAATCTTACTTGTGACGCTCGTAAAAATGCAGGAGTCTAAGCCCTTCTCCAGACTTCCTAAATTAGAATTTCTGTGAGTGAAACCCAGAAATGTGTAATATAAACAAGTACACTGAATCATTCTTTTATGCCATAAGTTTGTCAACCACACGACCAGTTTGTCATAAGAAGTAATTGTATTATGTTTTTTGTTATAGCATTTGCTGGGAGATTTTTCCTTGTAATAAGTGTGGCATTTGAAGTCCAACAGTTGAAAAATTGTTTGGATAAAAACAAACAAACAAAAACCTTTTTTTCCCATGTGAGCAGTTAAAGGCAACAAATTGGAAGAGTCTATCTTTTTACATTTCTCACTCATGTGCTCAATGATAAAAGTTAAAGGTAGTAAAAAAAAAAAAAAGAAAGATAAAACAAGTAAAATTTCAGTAATTCACGGTAAAAATTTCCATCATCATCACCTTCAACCAAAATAAAGACAAGACAGCCCTGGAAAGTTTCTAAAGCTTAGGGGATCCAGTTTCTACTTTCCCCTTCACCACCAACCACTGGGATGAGATTTCATCTTTCCCATTTCCAACTCTGGCCATTCCTTTTACAGTGTTTACTAAATCAGAATAAAAGTTTGAGGTGAAAGTTGTTAATGTGAATTGTATGACACCATGTTAAAAATTAAAAATTTTCCTATTAAAGATTTTTTTACTCTTGGATTGCATATCTGCCTTCTGCCCTTCTATTTCTACAGAATGTTAGTATTTACAAAGTCACAAAGTTAGTATTCCCTAGTCACTTAATGTTTGAACAATCCCTGTGTAGTGTATGTGGAAGATAATAAGAGATGTGTTGGCAGAGACATCTAGTTGTTCCCTAAGTTGAAAATGTACCCAGAATTTGTTTTGATTAGATTTGGTAAGACACCAATATCATCATGAAGGAAGAAGTATGCACACATAGATCTCTAGAAATAAGACACATTGAATGCCACACAGTATCATATGGAGAAGGACCAGGGATGGTCAGGAGTCAGATAAGGGGTGAAAGCAGAGCATGGCCCAGAGCCTTTATTATTAGTTTTATTTTATTTTATTTTATTTTATTTTATTTTATTTTATTTTATTTTATTTATTATTTAGTGTGTGGTAAGTAATAGGTAAGAAAGGGTAGGTACACTGAGTAACTTTAGGGTTGGATAGTTTGAATAGGTTTGGCAGGCTCTGGGCTAGTGAGATGGCCCCTAGTGGTCTAGTACCTGGCCTTGGGGAGATACAGGGTTGGTATTGGCTTGATGTGTGTTTGATAAAGAGGTGTGTTTTATAAAGGGGTTGGTTGGGGTTGTGGGCTCTGGATTGTTTGGTTTGTATCTGGAAGGCATACTCCCAGGAGAATTGTTTACCATCTCTAGGAATTAGCTAGCTCTAGGAGGGGCAGTCTCTCCATGAGGAAGGCTCCAAATGCCAGTGCATCAAGAAATAAGAAAATAAGTAAATACAGTCAATATATTCCCCCCAACTAATTGTCTGCTCAACAGGTCACACCTCCTTCATAGCTTCCTTGGATCATCACTACTGGGAAAATGGCAACATTTCCCAGCTTCTCTTGCAGCCAGGAAGGACCATATGACTGACTTTTGGCTAATAGGACGGGAGAGGAAATGATGTGATCAACCTCTATGATATGTCATTCAAGGAAGGCAACATGGTCCCTCTTCCTCACTTCCTTCATTCTGCTGCCTAAAATGCTGTCTAAAACCCAGTTCAATTTCTTGATCATGTGTACAAAGACAACAGCCTAGGGAAGGCAAAAGGGCAAGAGAGGAGGAGCCTGGGTCCTTGGCCCTGTGAATTTGCCATACCAGTGTTGATGGAGCTTATTTATATTAATTAATCAGATTGTTCCATGAGAGAGAAATAAACTTGCAGCTTGCCAAGTCACTCTAATTCTGAGCCTCTGTTAGAAAGATTAAACCTATATTGTAATGGACAGAGGTGAGCTACTGTGCATAGTTGTGCAAGCATCTTTCTCACTGCACAGTGTACAGCCTCTGTTCTGTACACGGCAGCCATGAATACAGTCCCATTGCTTAGATGAGGAAAGAAAGTCTCATGGAGGTTAGGCCTTACCTTTAGTAAATCCTAGACCCAAAGCTCTGCAAGGATTATAGAACCTAAAAGGATAATATGCCAGCTTCACTATAAAATCAAATACAGTAATATATCAACGTTCTTAGGCAAAAGATAAAAATATGATAAGCATCAGAATTCAATATTTATTACTTTAGAAATGAAAGTAGGAATTTTAAACAAAAATAGACTTGGAGACAATTCTCCTGCTGAATGTTGTTCAACATGCTCGGAGGAAGAGGATATGTCTTTAAATTCAGTAGTGAACGTGACAGGCTGTGCATGGGGCCAGTTATAATGCCCGTATGTGTGGGTCTATCATTTGCATGCATTCAGATGGAAATTGAGCATCCATATTTTACTTACAGGTGCCAGTGAAGTGATTGCACTTCCCCAGATCCCTTTGTACATGTAATTACTTGATTTCTGAATCAAATGTGCGGTTTAAGGATGGAAATAGGTACACAGTAACTCTATTTGGGAGGTCCAGTGTTGACATAAACGACTAGAGACTTCTTTAACGAAAGAAAGATTAGATAAAGGATTCAAATTTAGTTTAAACATTCGATATCTGGGGATTCATTTATTTGAAGGGTCCAATTTGATTTTCTGCACTTTACGCTGCACTTTAATTGGGAGATATAGTTAAGTGATGATTGAAATAATTAATCTGTAATAAGAAAACAACTGCAAAGTATCATTTTATCAGTAGGATATATCATATCAGTTCTGTAGCTTTCTGAAAAAGTGTCAACATTTTATATTTGGATGACTCGTAAAAAGGTCCTGTTGTTCTAAAACATACATGCCTAATACTAGCAATTGCAAAACTGAATTTTGCCTCCAGAGTCCTAAGAGATACTTTCTGCTTTCTTCAAAAGTCACTTCTTTCCCGTTTGTCCATTTCCACAGGAAATGGAATAGTCTTAAAAGCAAGCCATCTTGGAATTGGGAGGGAGACAAACCATAAGTGACTCTTAATCTCACAAAACAAACTGAGGGTTGCTGGGGGGAGGAAGGTTGGGAGAAGGGGGTGGGATTATGGACATTGGGGAGGGTATATGCTTTGGTGAGTGCTGTGAAGTGTGTAAACCTGGTGATTTACA